>NC_141765.1:76604764-76904764 GCF_982258835.1 Parasteatoda tepidariorum
TTGCGTTTTGCTTTCGACCATGCATTTTTTGATAAAAATTGTTTGCTTGGGTGTGTACTATCAATTCCTAAAATTTTGCCCATCTTTTTAGAATCACCCTTTATATCGAATGTGCCTTCTAAAAACGGCGAATAATTTTTCAGGAAGTCAATCTTTATTCCTTATTTGGACTCCATTATATCATCGTTGAAAGACCGTTTTTCTTCTACACAAAGAAAAGCATTTTCACTCTTACAGCTTCTCCCGAATAAGATTAACAAACTGGACAAAGCGTCATATCTTGAAATTTTAGAAGATATATATTCACCTCGTTTTCTAAATAAACAAACAGCTAGTTAAGCGGAAGTAACTTCACCCAGTCCGTACGAACTTCCCCTACATCGCTATAATCTTCTCATTATGTTTTGCATTAGATTTCCAAACATTGTTGGCGTTTTCTTTTATCTTGATAACGTTTGTTGTTTGGAAATTTAAAAATCTGTTTCATTAAATCGAAAGGAGCTTTTCCTATCATCACAAGTTGAATGATGATGGCAAGAAAAAATTGTCAGTAAAAATAATATAAAATACATATTTTAGAAAAAATAATATTCAGTTGTCTGATCCTTTTTCTGGAGAGTTATTTTAAAGTGTAAAATATGAAATACAATTAAGTTTTTAAAAGACACTGGTCTCTAGCAGCTAAATATTAAGTTAAGATATATTTACCTCGAAGATATACTACTTATTCATGGCAATCTAAAAACATGCACAGCTTAAAACTTGTAACTTTTAGATATGACATTAAAAGAAGTACGAAATGTGGCTTTATTGTCAATTTGTAACAAAAATTTTATATTCTTCAAAAAATTAAACTTCATAATGGAAATATTTTTTTTTCTTTCTTAAATAAAAGCAATATCTTCAATACCCGCATGCAAGCAAAAAAAAAAAAACAAGAGATATGTTACTTCATCAGATTTTCTTAAAATGCATTTATTTTCTTTTTCTTTAGGAAGTTTAATTGTTTAAAGCAGGGGTGGTTAACACTGAGCATCATGTGCACCACTTTTAGTGTAAATAAGTACTACCGTGTTAACGTTGTTCATTGAATTGTTACACGTACAGTAACTTTTTTTTCTAGATCAAATAAATCTATAAGTTAGCAAATATCACAGATGTTATCTTAAAATCTTGAAAAATTTAATTGTTTCTAGTGAAATTTAAACAATGGTTAACATTTAATCAATCACAATTTTTTGCTCATCATTTTTATGTATTTAAATGAGCAAGAAAATAATAAACGGAAAATTACATTTAATTACTTTTTTTTTAAATGATACAATTTTACAATTACAAATAATAAGGAGAAAACTTACAAGGATACAAACACTAATGTGATTTCTGTATTGTTTTAATTTTTACTAATTCTTTTATATTTAAAATTTCTTCAAAAAATTATTTTTTTTAAAATTTAAATTAAGTTTGTGTGCCACACAAAACTCCACCTCTGGTTTGAAGTAACTTTATTTTTTATATGTCAAATATAGCACACACGAATCTGAATTATTTAGTGTTAAAAGTCTTGTTTCTCTATTTAGTTATTACCTTAAATTTTACATTACATTATGGGAAAATAGCAATTTTATTTCAAATTACGCTAGATGATATCTTGAAATTTAAAGAATAAGAATACTGTATATATTAGATAAAAAATTATTTTTGGAAAAATTTTAAGAAATATATACAGAAAAGTTCTTTCTGTTGAGATTATATATATTTTTAAACTCAAAATTACAGGAGAGGGATAACATGGGCCCTTGGCTTCATCACTGAGTAGAAACAAATAAAGCCTAAGTTAAAAAAAAATTAAATAAAATAGTGTAGAGCTTTATTCTGTAATAATTCAAGGTAATGTTTGCGTACAGATCTTTATATTGAGTTATTTAGAGACTTTAAAAACAAACACACTTCAAAGAACCTTTATTTAACATTTATGTATTTTTCCTAAAAATGAATTTTTCTTATTAATCAACGATGATTGAATCAGCCTAAGTAAAAACATTAGAAAAGAAGTAAGTTCCGGTTGCTCCGGAAGTTTATGCGGACCATTACATCTGCAAGCGAAAATAATCTCTCCCTGAATTTCATCACTGAAGCTACAACGTGGTACGAAATGTGGAGGAATGGAGAAAATTCTTATGAATCCCTTTAATACATCGATTTAGTTATCGAGGCTACACCGTTTTATCCAGTAGTAGCGGAGGTAATCAAAATTGGCCTAACTCTTTCAGCTACTACGTGCACTATTGAACGCACTTTTAGCACAATGCGACGCATCAAAACATGGAATCGGTCTACAATTTCTCACGAGAGATTAAGTAGTTAATGCATGATCAGTGTGCATAAGAAAAGAATTAAAGATGACTCAGAATTCATTGAAAAAGTTATACACAGATTTGGACAGCAAACAAGACGATTACAATTCTTGTTTGATTAAACAATTTTTTAATTGTTATATATCAATAATTACTTAATTATTTGTTTTCGAATAAAAATGTTTTTAATTAAAAAAGTTTATAACAAAATTGTTTTTCTGTACCTCTTTAATTGTTGAAAAAAAGCCAGGGGGGTGCAAGTGCACCTCCTTGCACCCCCCTGCCGGCGCCCTTGCAAGAGGTCGCTGTTTGCTCTGCATTATACAATATTATATTCTATGCAAACTAATATTATCTAGCGTTCGCAATAATATTATTTTGCGTTAGTTTTGATGCTATATAATATTAGATTTTTTAATTTTCTGATATTATTGTGCTTTTGCTTTTTATTTTTTTGGAGTAGGCAAGAGGAAGATATGGATGGTAGTAGAATAATTCGGCGATATAATTTTACTTAATTTTCTGCATTGTTGTGAAGCAGTAAAACATAGAACAGTAGTTTTATGTCATTCCATGCATTATTTACTTAGCAATACAGAAATAGTAAATAAAATTATATTACCGAATTCTGCTACCTTCCATTTTTCTCCTCCTTACTCCAAAGTATATCTTATGTTCAGCTGATTTTTTTGAATATTTCAAACTTAATTAGGAAATAATATTTTATTGCAACTTTTATTGATATTTTTTTTATTCATATAATGGGTTTTCTGACAAATTTTATATAAAGGCATTCTTCTGGTTGACTTCATGCTGCCCTGCACCACAATTAATACAAGTGCATATTTCAAAATTTTGAGACTTCTCAGAAAGGTTATTCAAAACAAATGGAATTAAAAAAGATATAATTAAATAATAATATAACTAAAAATGAGCTTAAAAAATTTAGGTAATAAATCAAAACAAGGTAAAATGGCTAAATTTACAAAATGTTATTTTTTTATTTTGTGTTTGTAGATTTTCAAACATGTATATTGATTTAGTAGATTTTATTATATAAGAATATGTATAGAGCACATTAGTTTTTAAGTTATTTCATGAAAAAGTTCAAGAGTTTCTTTTTTTTTGTTCCTTTGAACAAACTACCCAATAATTTTGCCACATTATCATTAGTTGGTGAGCATAATATACACTGGACAAATTTTTTTACACAACTTTTATGTTATATTACTGTAATCAACCTGAATTATAATTCATCAGGTTTTGATAGAGATTTTTCTTTCGATTAAATAAACATTTATGACTCGTAATGACTTTATTTTATTTTATTTTGGTTCAATGGAAATGTTTTCACTATGGATCATTTAAGCTGAACTATTAACTGGAAATGTTAATGGGCAGCTTCAGCAAAAAAAGGGGATCAATGATTTATTCTGCCACATTTTGGACAGTCATTACTCTGTGGTGCACATGCACTTTAGTGCAATGACGTAACCTCTTATAATATTAAAAAGTGAGAATTTTACCTGCAAAGCAAAGTGACGGTATTGTGAATCTTGCATATCTAAGGAATCCGAACTTAAGTAATCCTAAAAGAAATTATAAAAATTTATGTAACAATTATTACACTACATCACAAGCTTTTTTTTTCAAATAAATTATTTCAATATCTTGAATAAAACTGTAGAAACTGAATACAAGAAGCAAATAACTTTCCATAAAATATTTTGAGAATAAAATATAATTAATAAAACCTGTTTTGTAATATTAATATTAAAAAAATTAAGATTTTGATAAATATATAACATTTTGATAATAAACCCTTAAAGAATGATAATCTGTTTTATTATAGCATTTTGAATAATCAGTTCCAATTGTTTCTGCCTAAACTAGAATGAAAATGGTACCTTAGTAGGCTTACAATAATAAAAATAAATAAAGTGACTTCCACTAATAAAAGCACATTATAAAATCAGCCGCTTCTTAAAATCAATTCTAAAAGAACAGAATCTTCACAATTTAAAACAATCCTTTAACAAAATAATTATTGCCATTTTGTAAAATCAAATTTTTGTCTGACGTATGTTTTAAAAAGGAAAAACTCTTTTTTTTTCCTTTTGTATAATTAGAAATTTCTATTCTCCTAAGTTTTGAAAGCACATAAATAACAAATTTCATCTTCTCACCTGCGAGCATAGATGTGGATTACACTTCTTTTGGAAAATGAAGAGAGATATTAAAAAATTATTCAGGGTTAGTGTAGCAGAATTCAGATGAAAGTTACTTATGAATAGAGGAAAATATGGAATGATTATCATTATTCAATGTTAATGATGATCAATCATTCAATGAAGTAAATGTATCCCTATTAAATGTTGGAAATGCACTTGACACTTTAAAGTAAATTTACAGCAAATAAAAAGTAGTATTGAAAGTTTTAAAAAACTTCTTTAATCTTTTAAATCATGTCGATTCTTTAACTCTAAATTATGCTAATCAAGCACATACGCGGATCTTTTAAAAACCTTCCACAACTTAAAGATTGTAGCTCAGGTATAAATAAAATGACACATGTAAAATCTGTAAAAATAAAATTTTAATGTAAATATGAATGAATTTAACTTACAGTGCATTAGTAAAGTTGAAATTTGAAATGTTTTTTCCCTAATACAGATATTTTAGTTCATAAAATCATCCGCTTTATAAAATCAAATGTTCTCAGAACAAATGGGATTTTAATATGCCGTGGGTATTAAAATAATATTAAATAATAAAAAAATCTCTCTTTTGCATCAGATTTTTAGAATACAGAAAATCAAAGGCAAGTATATTTCATTTCACAAACTTGTTTTCTTTAAATTGAGTAAGTTTAAAATCTCAACCTGCCGTAAAAGGAAAATTGTAAAGGAATTAAATGAATTTAAAAAGACATTTTAGGCTCACTTTTTCAAATACTTCTAACCCAAAAATTTCACTTTAATCAAAAACTATGAGATACAAAGGCCTAGAGCAAGCGACGTCTTAGTAACCCAAAAGCATATTTTAGAATACTTTAGAACTTGGACAGTAGGTACTATTTATTTTTTTCAAGGGAAATTTATATTTGGAATTCATACTTTTACACAAATGAAAATTGAAAGATTTTTATCTTGGTTGCATGTTGGTGGACATGTGTAAAATGATCAACAAGTGACATAGGTTCCCTGTTCTAAAACATATGTTTTGAGGAAACACCTAATTTTTCTCATTATTATAGATGTATGCAAAAAATTATAACTAGTCATATGAATCATATTTTTGTAATTTATCCCTATTTAGTATTATTTTTTGCATTTTATCCCTATTTTTAAAGAAAGGTACTTGAATTTACAAAAGGAAAAAAAAAGATGCAGCTTCTGCAATGAAAACCGCTTAGAGTAATCCCTCTTTTCCTTCAAACTATTGACAAAATTCATTTTCAGTAATAAGTTTTCATTCAGAGTAAAATCTTTATTTTTTTACAGCTTTTGCACAATTAAGTTAGTTGTGAAAATGTTTTTAAAAACTTCTCTTTTTAGCTTTAGATGTATGTAAGAACCATTCTTTTTTTTTCCTGGAAAAATGAAGAAATGTTTAGTAAATTCAATAAGCTTTATCAAAGGAGTTCCCAATAGCAATTTTTTAGGCTAAAATTAAGAAATATCTATTGCAAGTAAATGTTGATAGTTGCAGTAGCCGTTCTATTTTTGGTTAAGTAAATACGATAACAAATATAATTTTTTACTCAAAAATAAAATAAAACTACCAAGCCTATTATCAGTCTCAGACTACTGCAATATGCTGTTTCTAGATTTAGTAAATAAAGTACTAAAATAAAATTTATAGAAGGAATAATTATTGTGCAGAGGAATAATATCTTTCAACCTGTAAACATTTGCTTTACTACCAACTTTTCAAACAATCCTATTCATAGTTTTTGTATGACATCATAAACTTTTGTTTGATAAAGTTATTTTATTTTCAAGGAAAAAGATGATAAAAAATACAGTCTGCAGAGTGCTAGATAATAAATATCACAACAATAATAAATATTAAAAAAAATTGTTATATTTTAGGGAATCAATTATAAACAAATAAAAAAAAACATTTAGTTTTTTTGACATCCATGAATTTAAAACTTCAGTTAAGATTGAATGTAAAATATACTCACTTTAAACCTTGACAAAAACTCTTTTTGGCGTGTAATATCAGTAGCTAAAATCAAAGACCTTAACTGTTTCTGAATATCTAACCTGAAATAACTATCTTTATTACAAACAATATTTTCGAATATGTGAATATAGCATAGAATAATTTTAAAAAAATCTGGGTAACTTTTGACCTAATGATTGAATTTTTACAGGGTTTAGTTCTTAATTAACTGTGTGTATCTGAAAAACCAATAGAATTTTTAAATATATTTATCATCATTGAAGACCTACAAATCAGAAAAGTGGGTTGCAAGAGTTTTTTTTTTTACACTCAATGATTCAATGAAGTCTATTTTATGAAAAAATAAAAATTAACTGATAATTCTTAAAATCGTCATCATAAAAATTGCAGTTGATTTAATTTTTAACATTAGAATGAAGTTGATCTGCAGTCATTTTTTCAACGAATCAACTTTAAAATGTGCTGATTCTTAGAATAATTATATACACTTACTTGACTTGTGTGATTTTCTTAACTTTTTGAAGTTTTCAAAAGTATGAAAGAATTATTTTAATATGTTATATAAAAAGCACATAAAATAAAGTTCTTCCGAGAACAACTCAGATTTACTTGAACCGCTTTGAAATTGCACACTCCCCTCTGCTTATTAGTGCACGTGTTTAACTGGAACAAAACGGCACGTGTCAAACAATGTACAGAAAATGATTCAAAGAAATTCTTTGAATGAATTGACTATAAATTGACAAAGGCAGTTAGACTATAAATTGACATGATCAAACCAGCCTAGAAACAACGCATGTGCCTTTCCTGGAAGATTTCCATGTCGGTATTTGCTCAAAAAAAGTCGCACGTGAGAAACTGAAGAAACAATTTCATAGTAAGGGATAATTTTGAAGGGTATAAAAAAAACCTCTTGGAATCTTAGCTGTGGTGGTTGGTACAAACAATTATCAATAGGCAAATACCTTCACTCTTGCTCTTATGTTATGTTCATACATTTTGTATTATTAAATGTAATTATTTTTAAAAAAATTATTTATGACTGTAGACCTTGAGACTAGTACTTTTTAAGTCTGATGCTGATTTTAAAACTCAATTCTAAATTGATATTCCCAATGCTCACATAATATACCAAGTATTAACACAAAACTCTTTTTGATTCTTTATAACAATAATATTTATAACATTTATTTTTGAAATATTAAATATAGTAGTGGAGGTAGAGATAAATCTTATATTAAGCTCTAAAAATACAAACACAATACTATTTTGTTGCAAGATTCAGAATTACAAAGGTACAAGCATTAAAACTTGTTACATAGATAATTAGGGACCCATTAGAGGAAGTAAAGCACCTATCCTCCTAGTGGCAACAAAATTCTAATATTTCAGTTTTAACTTAATTTGATAGTTTTTCTTTTTGCTGACAGAAAAAGTCAAGAATGCCCAGATTATAATTTGTTACTCTGTTAAATATAACATTCAAAAAAGCAAATTTTTATTATTATAAAAGGAATATTATATATTTTTTCTTCCTTATTTTTTTTTAAAGTTATTACATTCCAGAATATATTCCGGATTGATCACTATTCCATAATTAATTAATCTCCAATATGTTACAGTTCTAAAGATACAGCTAACATTTAATGATACAGAAAAAAAACAAAATGTTAAAGTGTGTCCCCTTACAAAGCAGTTCCAGCAAAACAGGAACTGCAACTGATCCTAAATTTTAGTCACTTATTTCCTAACAGCAGTTAAGTAGTATTTATTTATTTTTATTTTTTTCATAATAATTCTGATTATTTTATTGATCTTAAACTTTAATTTTACTTTTTATTCTCTCACATTTTACAGTCTTTTTTTTTGTTTTAAATATATCAAGTTGAAACAAGATTAAAAGTATCCAATAGTCTACACGAATTCCACACCGGGCTCACATGGACCACAGTGTTGCCTTAAATTATCTTTAGTGGTAGACTGATCATGGGTTAGAGTCTCCTTGTCATCGGGCTAACCCTGGGAGGTTTTCCTCTCCATGTAACGCAAATACGGGTATCGACCATATAAAATATTATTACAGCAGTTAGTGCTGAATTTCACATTTTAATATTTGAAGAGCAATTTAATACTTTTATTAATTAACAGTAATATTTAAACAAAGTGACATTAGGTCAATTTAAATTATTGTCATTTTCAAACTTTTTTGTTAATTGTTGCTTTTTTCTATTTATTTCTACATATTTTCCGGTTTAATTTTTTTTCTGAAGGTCAGTTAAAAAAAAAATCATTGATATATTTTGCAAAAAATTATTTTATATTTGACAAAATAGAGTTAATCTTACATTCCAAAATTTCAAGAGTAATGAGAAATTTCAATATTTTCCTGTTTCTTGCTGACATACTGTAAAGTTGTTAAACTATATTGTAATTAAAAATCTTTGTTGTTGTCAAATATCAGTTTAAAAAAATGATTGATATATTTTGCGTAAAAGTCTCTTATATTTAACAAAATAGTGTAGATTTTCAAATCCAAAATTTTTTAGCAATATTTCTTCCCTTCATGTTGGAATATTTAAAAAATTTTTAAACTATATGGTAATGAAGATTTTATGATTATAATGATTGTTTCTCATCTGTAAAAAAAAATTTTTCTCACTTTTTTCTGTGTGTTTAAATGTGTCCAGTTAGAACAAAATTAAAAAATATCAAACTGTATGGATTAAAATATTGTTAATTTTAGTAATCATTGATTTTTCTACTCCAAAATTTATAGACTTATTTAACATTTTCTAATTAACTGTTAAATCTTATTTTGTGCTACAATGGTTTTGTTTTAATTCAAACCATTTTTAAAAGTTTGGTTATTTTTAGATTAAAGTATTTAATTTGCATTTATGCAACTCAAATATTTATTTAGTATTTTTCTTTTAATTTATGCTATAAATATTCAGTTTTTTATTGTTAGAATTTATTTTAAAATGAAATTTTGTATTATATTACAGAATATAATAAAAAACCATGTTTATTTTTTACTTCAAAGAGAAGGTAATAGTATTCTACTTTTAAAAAGAGTGTTTATTTTTCAGTTTTAAACGAAATCTAACATTTGGAAGTATTTAATTTAATAAAATAATATTACTAAGTTGATTAGTAAAAAAATATTGTAGTACTAGGTTTATGTTCATATAAAAATTAACAAAATTGCCATCATGATGCCTGATATTTAGGCAGCACCAATACAATAAAATATAAGAATAAAATTTAAAGTCATTATTAAAAAAAAAAAATGTTTTACTAACCATTTTTCTTTCTCCATATGACTAAATATGCCAGATTCACTTAGACAAGAAACTGCTGTTCGCCAATGATGATTTTCTAAGACTGATGAATTCTTAAAGAAAAATCCCCCTTAGTTAATATTCAATAGAACACATTTATGGTAAAAGAAACTATACAAAATATAATTATTTATGATAAAATATACTTTAAAAGGAATTTTGTTAAGCAAATGTATAAATTTAAAGCTTTAAAAAATATCACTAATTTTAACTTTTACCATAAAATTTGTTTTTGTTATTTAAAACCTTTGGCAATGACTGCCCCTAAGAAATATTTTTAGATTCATACTAAAAAATAAAAAACTGCAGATATTAATAGTCACAAAGCAATATTTAAGTGAGAAGGAATCAATGGATGGTGTTTTCTACACTAGGGAACGCTGCAAGCTCGTAACCGCCTAAATTTCCGGGTTACTATTTCCGTTGTATTTTAAAGCCATTTGGCATCATTGTGTTTTGAGATTCTTGCAAACAATGTATTTTATTACTTATTACTTGTGTTTACAATGCTAACAATACTGGTGTTTACAATGCTAAAAGTGTTAACACTAACGTAAGATGGTACACAGCTTGCAACAAGAACAAACAGTAATAAACTTATGGAAAGACGCCATATCAAGACTGCCAAAAATGCGAGTTATTCAAAATCAAGCAACCATGTCATCTCTTTTAACAATATATCTCTAACAAACTAAAAGATATTTTCACTTCAAACTCACCAGAATTACATATTAACATTAATATCTTATGAAATATGGCGGATTTGAGCTCAGAAATTATCTAATTTATTTCTTTTTTTGAAAACAAAGTTATCCGTTTGAAAACATCGCCTATCAGAATAACATGTAGTAAGCAGCTGCAAACTTTTTAACCGGAACTAGAGTAGGTGCCGAGCTCGAGATTGTTATTGTTTACATTTCTATTGAAAACACCATCCATAAAATGACAAAAAGGAATTATTAAAATAATCATTTTTCAATCAGCATTTTCTTTACCAGTTAAACAACTATTTGTGAGTCTTTATGATTTACTTCCTTTTTAACAAGAGTTCTAGAATTAGAGTAAATTTTGATTTAAAAATTTCTAGTCACACAGATTTTGAACATAAGGACAATATTTAACTACACAAACCTTTTCCTCTGTGATAAATTCTTTCTGATGCAAATAAGTAGAAAAACACTGTAATTTTTAAGCACCATAATGCATGTTACAGATGTATTGTACAAAGAATAGAAGTTCTCAGTTAATGCACAATATATATATATAAAAGAAAAATCACTGTAGAATCATAATAAATGGAACAAACATGACCATGTAGGACACAGTTCCTACTGTAACTGTAACAAGAATGCTGGATTTAATTCACTTCAGTTCTTTTGAAATTGTTTCATAAAATGTATAGTTTAAAATATTTCAAACTAATATAGATTTTAAATTAAAAAATACTACTTACATTATATAGGTTGACTAAATGATTGGAAGTAGCCACGAGAAATGCTTGAGTAACACCTGGATGATCAAGGTCATGAGCAACTGCTGCTAGAACAGATGACATCGTCTCTAATGGAGTTAAATGAGCAGAAAACTAAAAGAGATTTTTAGAATAGCATCACTCTTTTTCAGAAGAAGCTTTTTCAACAATAGATAACAAAATTATTTTACTTTATGTTCCCGAAGAAAACAATGCATGGCTTGAGTGACATCAGCTGCATGAACTGAATTATGATAAGGATTATGTCGATGATAAGCTGCTTCCATCAAATCTAAAGAAAAAGCAATGCATATTTGAGTTGTTAAATAGTCAAACGTATTATATAAATATACAAGTAAAATTAATTTTAATTTTTTAGCCTTTAATTGAGATACTACAATCTGTGTGGTTCAACAAATTGATGTGATCATTATTTATTGAGAGCCACAAATTAAGAATATTGTTATGAAAGAAACTTAATTTGATACATAAATTTCACAAAAGCCCATTTTTTATAATAGACTTATACTTTTGAATCAATATAGACAAAAATGAACTTAAAAGCTTATAAATGAAAAACATCTATTATAGTTTTTTGGAAAAAGCAGAAATATTTAAAAATATTAAATAGTAGTCAATACCAATAGTTCATAAATATGGTGAATGAGACAGAACGTATAACTTCAACATGCTCAGTTGTGCTTTTGAATTACTTTGTTCTTAAAAATATGGGTCTTTCAATAGCAACTAAAATAACATATTTTGATTCATATCTGCTGTTTCTATATCAAATGATTTTTTATGAAAAATAAGTCCTATGCAGAGAGATGAGAGCAATTCATTCAATGAATAAGGACTCTAGAGCCAAATTTTTTAATGAAATTAATTTTTTTAAACAAATAAATGTTTAGTACAAGAAAAATATTTTTTTAAGAAATAGTTATATACCCTTTCTTTCTATGGCAGAAAAAGTAAACAATCAATAAATTGATATTAATCTGCACTACAAAATCAGGCACAGAACTGAAAAGCAAATATAATTAAAATAATTTAAAATAACTAAATTTTTTTAAATATTTATTATTATTTCCTAAACTTCCCGGATGCTTTAAATTATTAGGTTACACAAAGCATGCATTTAGAAACGTCTTCTACTCTGGCACCCAGCAGAGGCCTTCTTCAGAATTTGAAACTAAATGACTATCTTTGTCCTTCTAGTCATTTGTTTTTAATCATCATTGAGACATGTCTAGTGACTAAGTTTAGGGATCGGGATAGCCTGGTTGGTAGGGAACTGGACCGATGTCCAAGAGTTCGTCGGTTTGATCCCTGCCGGCCGAAGACTCCACATGTAGTAAATGGTGTTGACTGATGCACGTTAAATCTGTCGAGTAGCAAAGTCCTCCATGTTCCCATAACAAACTAAAACCTCTGGGGGTACTGATCTAGAAGTTTCTTTGTCTTCTGGATGGTTAAAAAATACAAGGTTACGGAGTTGAACATCAGTAGTCTTAAACCCAAAAATTGGGTCGGCTGTTCAACGACTGATATAAAAAAAAAAGTACCTAAGTTTGGGGCCCCTTCTCTTCCCATGTTGTTTCGAATGTTGGTTGGTTTGGCTATAAATACTTTTTGGTGGTCTTAGTCTAGTTAACTCTAATTAGAAGTTCAGCCCATGCTAACTTTCGGATGTTAATAAAAATTAATTCGATTCCAGTAAACACTTGTGCAAATTCTGTATGATTTTATATATGTTTTTTCCACAAATTCTATTTACTTAAACAGCTCTAAAAATACTTCTTAACATTTTTCTCTCAAAATTGCGGGGGTTCCTATCTTTTTATGTTGACATCCAAGCTTCAGCTGCATAAGTTAAAATAGGTGTTTCAGCTTAAAGTTTGACTAAGCCAAAGAAGCATCAGTTGGGAGAAATTATTTTTCATGGATTTAAAATGTTTTTGTTCTGTGTGTTAATTTCAGAACCTAAGAATATGAATTTCTCGAAGACTTTTAATCACATTTAGCAAGCTATTGCTCATGACCAAACTCAATGATACTCAAAATTTACCATTATCAAGAAATTTTTCTTTTCCAGTACTTAAGCCTTTCAAGAAGCCATAAAGAATTCATTACATCAGAGCTTATATTAAATACATAGATTAGCCTATTAAGTATTAATTGACACCACACCTATTACTACAATTCCAGGGGTCTAATTTAAAAAAAATAATTAAGCTTCATTGGCATCAATTATAGTTTAATCCATTTTTAAGGTTGATTGAAATGAATAAGTAATATTTCTCCATTAATTTTTTTTTTGACTGCATAACTTTATTTTAAATTCAATTACTGTTGGTTTTGAATTATTTTTTAAAAACACTTTTCAAAAGCATAATTATAAATTAAATAGACACATCAAGGATGGCGCCAGACTTTGCCTGACAAGGGGTCAAGTCTCCCACGACAGGGGGGCTCAAACAAATTAATTCAAAATATTTAAATTGAAACGAATTATATACTTTAAATTTTTTCTCAATTAATTTTTTTCAAGTGTGTCTCTAAAAATCTAAAATCATTAATATTGATACCATAATGTGCAAATTCATTTTAATGTAAATTTAAATAGCATTTTTTTTTCTGTTATCGATGTATTTTGTACTGTATGGTGCAATTTATCACACATTGTAAGTTTAAAAATTACTTCTATAGCAAAGAACGGTAGTTGTAGCTGTCAAAAAATTTCTACGCTTCTTACTCTCATAACGCAAAAATTATTCGACAGTAAAAACTTGAAATTTCATGCACATGTAACATAGTAAGAAAATGCCATTTTTATATGCATCGATTGACTTTTGAATCATTTAAATGTCTTGCAAATAAAGTTATAAGTACATTTTTTGCATCCACGTATTCTATCTGTAAATATCATGTCCCGTTTTGAATGAACTTCGAAATAGTTATGCCTATTAAATTATAAAACTCAGTTTTTTTAATTGTTACATAGCATAATTATACTGGCCTGGCAGAAAAAGGCTATTTTAGTCACGGGACTTAATGTTAATATGTATTATAAATATACAAAGAGACTTTTAAAATTTCTCTTTATGACTCCCTTTTCTTTTTAAAGTGAACATCTATGTTCGGCAAAATGCTAATTTCTCCATTTGAGAAAAAGAGTGAGTCCATCGTCTTAAAATGTAAAATTTAAACAATATAGCTAAAATTTGTAATGATTTTTAAATTTACAAATTTTAAACTTGCGTCCGAGAAACGAATATTTACTAAGTTACGTTATAGAAAAAAAATTGCCACATATGGCTGCTGTTTGTCTGCCTATGTTTTCGTTTCTCTGCAGAGCTGAAAGCAGACTTTCCATCAAGATTTATGCTTCGCCCTGCAAAAGCTTTTTATATATTGGCATACGCCTGCAACGAATAACCTTTCACGCAGTTAATTAATTATTGTTCACCACATATTAACGCGAAACATTCTTCCCTCTATGATTTAAATTTGCTCTTGCTTTTATAGTTGCGAATTTTAATTCTCAAAAAATTAAAGGGTTAGGAGACCAAATTTCGAAAAATATGAGTTTTTTCCTTCTCTTTGACCGATTTTGCTTAAATTTTGTATTTAGACATTTAAAATTGCATTCTTTCAAATGATGAAAAAATTGTATACCTTAGATATCTTAAGTTTTTCGAATTTCATTAAATAAAGTAATAATAAATGTTTATTAAAAATTATATTATGCACGAAATTATCTTTAGAAAAACAAATCGGAATTGATATGATTGGAATTGTATGCAAAAATTTTTCAATTCGCTTAAAAAAAAATTGGGACATAGTGAAATACGCAGAAACTAAAGTTTACATTAAAGGGTCCAAACTTTCAAACGTGCTCCTGAAAAACTGCTAAAACAATATTTCCAGATTGAAGCTACTATATTTTGGGGGTCAGAAATCCAAATCAGTCGAAAAAAGCTATGTCTAATCAGAGAAAGTACGTTTTTATGTCTAATTTCCTATCTTAAAATATCGTTTCCACTAATTAATTAGTATATATGACGTCACTCTTTCGAACCATTAGGAATGAGTCGTAGAACAAGAAGATCCGAACTTCAGGTAAAAAATTATTCCAGTGGGTCCATTTATTATTTTTTTAGCACTGTACCTGTACATTCATTTGAAGTATATGTATATGCAAAAATTTTTAACTATTGATGAATGAGCAATAAACTTTATTTTTGATCTAAATCTTGCAAATATCACAGGTTAATATCTTTTAAATTTATGAAGAAAAAAAAAAACAGAATTATCTATAGTTTAATTTATTGCAATGGCTTGAACTAAACCAATATGAAAACCCCATTTTTCAAAACATTTCTCTCATGCGATCTTGAGGTTTTTGAATGAATTTTAGGGTTGGGGGGGGAGACTTTCCCCTTGCAGTGGCTGTTTAAATTTCAGGATAATAGTATAAACAACTGTTTTGGAGATATAGAAAAGACACACACATACAAACTCTTCACTTTATTGTTATTGATAAAATATAATTTTCAAAAAAATAAAAATTAAAATCGTTAGGTACGTATTTGTTCCTACATAATTAAGTTTTGGTTTTGGCCTGGATTTGTTGATTTAAATCAAGCAAGTTTTTCTCAGATAAAATCATTGATTTAAATCAAGCAGGCTTTTTCAGATAAAATCATTGATTTAAATCAAATGATTTTTTAAAGAAATTATTGATTATTCAATTCAAATTTACAAAGCATTTTAAATTAAGATTGTTAAAATTTTTTATTGATATTCAAATTTTAAAAACTTATGGCTGAGTTAAATTTCAAGTAGCAAAATTACATTTGTAGGTACTTGTTATGCAATAAATTATATTAGAAAAATCTTAATTTCTTTTGAATTTTTCAAAATGCAAATTAAGAATGCAATAAAAATTTATTGCAGTGTTTTCTGTATTTATATCTATCTATCTCTGTAAAAAAAATAATTATTGGATATGGATTGCTTTTCAAAAACTTGATGGTAATGGAAATTCTACTAAATCCTAATTTAAAACACATTCTTCAAACATATTTTATTTTAATATTACATTTTTTGTACCTCTAAGTATTTACTATGTTAAAAGGAAATTATTGCAATTTAAAATTTAAAAAAAATTAAGAGTTTATGTCTCTCTTTTTTTTATAACTCCAGAACGGTTTGGGCTATGGTTCTGAAATTTAGACAATGGTTACAAGGAGCAGATTTATCTCCAGATTCTGAAATTCGTTTAAAAAGTCCATTAAGTTAGTACTTGGGGGGAGGGGACTTTTTAAAAAATAGTTTTCTCATTCGTTTAACACTAAGCATTGTTATAAATAAACTTATGATTTTCTGTTTTGTCTAATATTTAAAAGATAACATCAATGATGGTTGCCAGATCTGCAGACTCTTTTAATCTAGCTCTTTTAAATCCTACTACCTTCTAACTAAGTATATGTCTAATGAACTACAAACCCTAAACAGTTTTTCAAAATCAAAATTTTCCTGTTGCCCTCACATTACCTTTATAACTAGTAAAATGAGTTCAGAAAGTGATAGGTCCATCTGTACGCTTAATAATTTTCGAGATTTACTGTAATCATTGTCTAACAATCAAATATTTAGTGCGATTAAAATAAATATTTTTTTTTTTTAAGTTACATTAATTTGTATGAAATAAATACAGGAGATGTAAAAATATACTTGTTTTTAGTTCCGAGTCTATTACTCAAATGATTAGTTACAGATTAACACTGATTAAAGTTTAGTTTTCTAGAGTTAATGAAGAAAGGAGTTATTTGCGCGCTCTTTAATATTAAATTTTTTGTTTTATTCATTAAGTCAAGTGAGCTCAAGAATCAACATGGATAATATGAGTGCATGTCAGTGAATTAGTATTCTTAAGGAACCAAAGATTAATGAAGAAAAGGTACTTTAAAAATTGCCATACTATTATTGATGCCAAGGGTACTTTAATTAATTTTTGTAATTGTTACTATACTAGTATTTTGATAATAAGTGTTGTTTTAATAGGTAAAAAAATATACTATTATAGGGATTTAAAATCAAACTGTTAATAGCTTTTTAGCGCTGCCTGAAAGTAATAAATACTGCAGGAAATTGCTTGATTGAGATAAATTTTGAGTATCATGAGTTGCCCTCAAGTAATAGTCTCATGCCAAATGATTCTGAATACCAGTAAATATATACAAGTAAATATTTTGATGCAACAAATTTCTAAATTCGTGTGTTGTTTAATTTAATGACGTAAAGAATTTGGGAAAGGCAACAAGTAATAAATAAAAAATTCAAATATTTTTAAATTTTCTCAGTTTAATGTGTGCGCGCTAAATACCAATAGTTAAAAACTTCATAATGTTGATAAATACAAATTCATTGATAATTTACTTTTTGACCTCTAACTAAGAATGAGTATTCAGCTGGTATAGTTATTCTATACAGAGAGATTATCGAACCTGCAGTTAAGGTAGGACATACAGCTATAATATTATTTCAGCCTGTTTTTCAGTAGTTAATAAAGACATATTCCCATTCATTTTTTATAAATTTGAATCATGCATTCGCATGCGTATGTAGCTATGAAGCAATTTTTAATACAGTGATATAGTTTGAAATGGATTGTTATTGTTTAGTTTTAATTATATTTCAATTATAATTACATGCTCTTAAAATTTAATTATTTATAAACTTAAGTAAAGTATCCTAAAAAATATCTTATTTAAATATAAAAAAAATTGATTTAAAATGCCTTAAACAAATTAATCGATTTTTTATTTCCTTAAAAAAAAATTTAAAAAAAAGTCACGACTCGTCATTAAAATGTAAACATAATTTACATTAAAGAAAAAAAATTTAAGATAGTTTTTTTGTGGAAAGACTCAACTTCTTACCAAATAATAATTTTTACTTGTATTTACATCAAAATTAGCTTAAAATATGGATTTATATTTTTATAAATAGATAATGAATTCCAATAGAAATTCCAACACATTTTTATTAAATTGGTTTTCTTCATAGAGCCGTAATACAAATAGAGCAAGCCCGCTATTACATTTCCCCAGCTCTCTTCATCCCAAACATCTGAGTCCCCTCTGTCACATACTTTTGCCAATTTTGGGGAGAGAAAACTCAATTACAAAATTATAGAAAATTTAAATTTTTGAATATTGTAAAAAATGTATATTTTGATTAAACTTATTACAATTGGATTCAGTAATTTTCAGAAAAATCATTTTTCAGATTAATCAATACTGAAGTATATAAAAACCGTGCTTAAATTTTAATCTAACATATATTTAACAATAGTACTGCATCTTATGAAAGTTTAGAATAAATGATTTTAGTAATGTCAAGGAGAAGAAAAATGAAATAGAAATTACAAATAAAAATGAGCTGCATCACCTTAAAAAACTTTTTAAAAAATTTCCTTCACTCTTTCAAACTTTCCAATTTTATTTCAACTTTTCACCTGTGATAAAATTAACCAGCTTTAATACCACTGCTTATATTCTCAATTTCTTTCATGTATTATTATTACAATTATAAAAGAACAGAAGATTTCCATTTAAAAATATCAAACAATATCACCAAAAAATTCAGAACTAAGTATTAAAAGACCTTGTCCTATTATTTATCAAATATTTTTGTAATAATCTTTCATAACCTCTCTTTTCTGTGAGTAAATGTATTTTATCAACTACACTCATGGACAAAAAAATTAGCGCACCAAGAAGGAGTCGTCAAAATAAAACGAAATTTTACATACGTAATGACTACTTTGATGTAAGTAAATGATTAGAAAATCAAAGATTATCATTTTTCCTTGATTTTCTAATCATTTACTTATGTCAAAGTAGTCATTACGTATGTAAAATTTCGTTTCATTTTGACGACTCCTTCTTGGTGCGCTAATTTTTTTGGTCCATGAGTGTATATTAATTCAAAACAAGCTGGTAAAACTGAAAAATATTGAAGAATTTATTCTTTCTAAAGCATCGTAGAGAATACAACATAAATAAAAGAAGAAATAAAGAAACAATGTCGCCAAAAGTTTGCCTACTATATTTGAGCAGTAAAATTTAAAAAAAATGTTGTATTAATAATGAATAATTCCATATAATCATCAGTTTATGGCTAAGTTGTGTTTCTATTTGTTTATTTTTGTTAGTAGATTGTTTTAAAAGCATAAATTTGGAAATTAGACTGAATAAAATAGATTAATCTCGATTCATATGATATTTTAAGGAAATAATGCACTTTCTAGTAAAAGTTCATTTATATAGTGAATAAAACAAATATAATTCTGAAAAGGAATAAATTAATTTACCTATGAAATATATAAGGTCCTTCTTGAGCAAATTTTTTGTACAACCAAAAGCAATGCAGTAAACCACCATATTTTAAAATTTTTGACTTTAAAATTCCTGAATTGATTTTGTTCTATTGAAACAACAAGGAGAAATGGATGGTAGAAAATTTTTCTCTTGATTCACCCTTTAGTCACGATTTCATTCTCAGCACAAAAATTATAAATTATCATGATGTGCATGTTCTATTTACATTTCTCCTTTATAGCTTTTTTCTGCAACCTAACATCATGTTAATTTGATGGTTATTTTTTAATTAGCATTCAAAATAGAAATAGATTTGTTCATGATATGGAATTGTATATACCATTTAATATTATTGTTTAAAAGAGAAATTAAAGTATGCTTACTAAAACAATGCCAGACTTTTACAATATCTAATCTAAAATGATGAACAAATCCATATTGTTGAAAAAGATGAACTAACAAATTGGACAGGGAACGTCCGCCAGTTGAAACATCAAGATTAAAAGTATTAAAAGACCAACTATTACATTTGGAGAGTAGGACCTGTAAGATATTTTTGATATAATTGCCACTGATTATATAATGAAAAAAAAAGTCATAAATTTATGCTTATATATTTTAAAAAATTTGACACAGCACAAAAAAAAAAGATTAGCCATGCATTTAAATCATTCATAATATTTCATATTTTTTTAGAATAAATTATGGAAACTAAGTGTGTGTGGTTCAAAATGTAAAATTAAATTATGAAAGAACCTTTGGAGGCACCTGAAATTGGCAGGAAAGCCTTTGTTTGTTTAATCTGTAATTTTCGGCATATTATCTGTCGATTACCTGCAAAAAGTGTTTCGATCAAACTATGCTGCTTATGGCCTGGTGCGGATAATGTTTTGAATGTTTTTCACCCACTACACTAAAACCTTTAATGTTATTGTCAAACAATTTCCGTTTAATTTACCTGCAAAAGAAAACAAAATCAATCTTTCTTCACTCTTTGCGAAGAATGAATTAGTTAATAAGTCTCACAACATGTGATTCAAGCACATCTGATCACTGCGAAAGGAAAATGAGAACCTGATTAGTGAAATGTATTTTCCTGCGAAAAACTCACCATTCAGGTTCTTCTTTTCACTCAACAGCGATTGGAGATGCCGTGAGAATGGGCCTTTCGAGGGTCCTAATTAAAAAAAGTCTTAAAAAGAGCTGAAACGTTTAAAAATAAATTGTCTTAGACGAAAACATTAAGTGCAATAAAAAAAATAAAGAAATAGAAAAACCTTAAACTGAAAGGACTGGCAGACGATTATGAAAAAATAAAACATTTTTATTCGATTAGCATAAGAAAGTGAATAAATACAGTATCCAGATTGTATTTTATTATGTTTTAATTTAGCCTTTACCGGAATCTATCAAACACTTCAGTAAAAAATTACAACAAAAGTTAAGAATTATGAATTAAAACAAGGTTTCACTAAAACCAAGGTTTTTTTTACACTCTTCAATTCATTTTGAAGCAGCTTTCTTGCTTTTCTCTCTCTGCGTCAGAGTTCCTTATTTTTAGAACAAGTGTAAAAATGTTCTATTTTCATTGTGACGTCATGTTACAGAGTAATAATATTCTTTTAATGACAAACATTAAACTTATCGTTCTTCGCCACGGAAGATGCCAGAAGTGTTGCTTATTTTGCTTTGCCTGGTGAGCACCTTGTGACCAGAGTCACAGAGGCGAGCAACATTACCCCCGCCACTTTACCACATATACCCCTTCATAAGGTGGGCCACATTCTCACATTGTACACAACAGAGGACAAGACACATAGAGAAACATACATGTCCTGAGCGGGATTCATACCCGCAACCATTGGCTTCACAGTCAGGCACGCTAACCGCTCGACCACCTGGCAGGCAAACAGAGAAATAAGAGAGTCACCTAACAACCCTCCTCTGACTAAGATCAACATTTACAAAGTAGTCAATTTCGTTGAAATAAAATTTTCTTTGCATCAATCGAAATGTTCAAAAAAACTTTTATATTTACAGACATCAAAAAAGAGAAAGGAAATCGAGCATCCGGAATATATCGGGTTGAGTAAAAAGTTTTCCGCCAAAAAAAAAAAAAAAAAAAAAATCCTGAAAAATGACAAACACATACAAAATCAGCAAAGCTAATGAGAATAGCTATCTCCATTCAAATCAACAATAGTCTGCCAACGTTTTGGCAACTTTTCATTCCCTTCTGCGAAGAACTGGGGGGTGCGCGAGTAGAGAAAGCAATCGACCTCATTTATGACCTCGTCATTTGAACGGAAGATTGTGCCATCAAGATGCAGCTGCAGATTTGAAAACAGATAGTAATCCGAAGGCGCCATGTCTGTGCTGTATGGTGGATGTTGCATCAAATCCCACTCTGACGTGTGGAGCGTCATGCCGGTCATTGCACTAACATGTGGCCAAGCGTTATCTTGATGAAAGAGAATCACCTTCCTTCTGAGCTAGTTTTCTCGTTTTTCGCGAATCGCATCGCTAACTTTGATTAGCATATTGCTGTATATTGTACTGTTGATAGCCTACCCACTTTTAAGGTACTCCTTGTAGATAATTCCACGACAATCCCACCAGATACGGAGAAGGACCTTCTTGTTAGTTAGCGTTCGTCTTGCAACCGAATTTACTGATTCCCCGGATGTTGACCACCCTCCTCTACGGCTAGTATTGTTGTAGTATACCCATTTTTCATCACAGGTCACAATTCTGTCCAGAACGTCCTCTTTTCTTTGATCTCTGAGCAGAACCAAACAGGCTGCTTTTCTCTTGCTCTTGTCTTCAGCAGTCAATTCGCGAGTCACTCAACGGTTAAACTTAACTGTTAGATTTATGCGTTTGAGAGTATTTGCTATTGTTTTTTGGCAAATGTCAAACTCTAACGCAATAGTTCGTGTTGAAAAATTTCTGTCTTGAACAATAATTTGCTTTAACTGGTCACAATCAACCTCAATAGGGCGGCCAGAACTTGGTTCATCTTCAATGTTGAAATTCCCAGTATTAAACTTTCAAAGCCAAACTTTTACTGTATCCTCATAAGAAACAGTATTGAAACCTAAACTTTCACACATTTTCTTGTGGCATTCAGTTACACTTAGTTTATTTCGGAACTCATAGTACATAATGGGTCTGATCTGTTAACGTGATAGCTCCATTTTAAAAAAATTTTTGGTACACAAGATGATAAAGTTTTGACAAACAAATTACACAGTTGTGTAGTTCTAACTTTCTGCTTTAAAATACAAAAGCCCGTTCAAAAAAAGTTAACCACCACGGCAATGGCTGCTGCTGGCACGGAGGTATTTCCTTTTGGCGGAAAACTTTTTACTCAACCTGATATTTTAACGAATCTTATATTCATTTTTGGAGAAAATCCAAAGAAAATATTTTAGAGACAAAAGGAGACGTTCTGAGAGGAGAGGCTAACCTACATGGTCTGAATTGGAATTAAATCGATAGATTCTCAGCAAGAGAGAAAAGGGGATATTGATTAAAGTCCGCCTTTTAGCAGAAAAAAAGGACTATCCAATTCACTGGCAGCCTATCATGGAGAAGGAATTTATGAGGCGCTTCAATTTGAGGGAGCTTACCCTCGGATTGGAAAAAAATGCGTAGAATTTCTAAATTTTATAAAAACTATGATAACAGAAAATAAATTAATGGAAAAAATATATAAACATAGATGAAGTAATCCCAAGTTTCAATTGCCCCCCCCCCCCGAATGGAATTGTGAGGTGAGTTCAGTGGACATTACAACAAGGAGACAGCTTTCATCATAGCTATGGTGTGTCCCCCCCCCCAGCTCGCCTTGTTATTTTCAAGCAGAAGACAATGCTGAAAAAGAATTTTCCAAAAGGAATAAAGGTTCAGGTGACTGAAAAAAAGGGAGAACCACAAGGTCATGACATCGTGGTTGTTTTCAGTATGGAGCCTTCTTTTATCTCCAAAGACTGTTGATGATTATGGAGGCGATACGAGCTGAATGTAAAACTATTTCAGCAAAACAATCCATCATTGACAAAATAAAAAAACTGCAACCTCTGGATATCGGAATAAACAAATCATTTAAAGCTCAAGTGCGAACCTTATTAGAAGACTATATGTTCAGCACTCATTATGCAATAAAAGTTCGTCAGTCGATTTCTATGGAAGTGTGCTAAGGCAGGGGTAAAAATCAAGACTGTGATGAATTTGTTTTGCAAGACATTGTCTCATCATATGAAAACCTATAAATACAAATATCATTTACTTTTTAACCAATTCTGATGATGAAAACAACAAAATGAAAAACGTTAATTCGATTCAAAGGGAATTATTTAACTTTGATTCTCCGACAAAACAGACTTGGAATGAATGTATTTTTTATTTATTTAGTATTGGTTTTTTGTATAATCAAGTACTTTTTTCATAAAAATAACAGTTTTTTTAAAAAATATTTCCTTTTATTTAATATTTTACTTTTTCATGTATTTTTTTCATATTTCATTATTAACAGCACATAGTTTTTTTTTATTAAATATTTCCTTTTTAACGCAAATTATTTCATTTTATTTCCATACTTTTTAAAATTTTAATGTGGAACGAAAATACAATGAAGATATATTTGGATATTTATAATCATTCATTTTATTTTAATTTATATATTTTAATTTAAATTATAATAATATATAAAGTAGGGGTTCACAACCCTTTCTTGAATAAAGGGCCGCATGCCCGAGTAACCTAGACACGCTGATGGCAATTATGATAATTTTAACATAAATATCTTAGTTTCCGACACAATTCTTTTATGAGTCAACTTAGTAAAATATTTGCATGAAATTAAATCCTTTTAAGTAATTAAAATTTTTTATTAAATTCTTTTTTTTCTTCCTTTCATAAGTCAACATAGCAATATATTTGCATAAAATTAAATTCAATAAATGTTAAAATTAATTTAAAACTGAAAAATACCAAGCTGTTACATTTCAAAAATAAAATATTTCCTTCTTATCAAAAAACAGATTTGTCGAAACAAATATAATAATGGGAGGAAAGTGACGGTCTTTTTATCATATCACGTAACACAAAAGTTTATTTTAAAACAAATGAACTCTAATGTTCTTAAATGAAAATAAAAATACATAAATATTTTATTGAGTATCATAAATGCGAATTATATTTTAATAAAGGAAATTGTATGGGGTCTAAAATGATTTAAAATAAAACTATCGCATTACAGTTCTAAATAAGATTCAACATTCAGTTGGGATTCAGTTCAGTATATTTTTAGTTTTAGGACAGTTATATTTAGTTAATTATAAGAGATTTTATGAATGTTAAATCATAAATGGTTTTGTAAGCTCTTTTTTAACTTACAAAAAATTAGAAACAAAGTTGATAAACAGTAAATAGTTTAAGAAACCCATGTTCGAATTTTCCGTGTTATAATAATATTGTATTAAAAATACTAAGATTTTTTAAAAATATATGGAAATAACTAATAGCAACTTAAAAAAAACCATTGAAAAATAACATTACATATAAAGTTTTTAACATTATACAAAATATACAAAATACTCTTGTACAACCAAAATACTCTTGTAAATTTATACAAAATACTCTTGACTGGTATTGTCGCCAACAAAGTAAAATCCCATTTCATTTGTTATATTAGTTTGTTCCAAAGCAGTATAATCTACCCAACACTGAGTTAATATCAAAACAGTATTTTTTTGAACCGAAACTTCATTCATATTCAAAATAATACATACAACAGTGCTATTTTTATAATTTACCTCAGTAACACCAGAGTAAGTATCATCTAGTAAACTGCGATCAATTATCCTAGTGATAACAGGTTGCCGAGATCTATATCCAACAGCTGCCCTGTCTGCATAAGCTACGTTATATTTTATACCTGAAACATGAGAATGAATTATGTTTAACAATATTGATTTCCTTAAAGAAATCATCAGAAATAGAATAGCCCTTATTAGAAAACGTATTCTGACAGTTCACTTTGTCTTAAGATTATTGCTATTACATGGAAAAACAGCACAAATAATCTTTGCAATTTTACACTACTTTGAATAATGATGCTTTTTGCTAGGTCACACATAATGAAGGAAAAAATTATTAAAAATTAAATTATTTTTTTCAATTCAAAATGTTATGCCCTACTTTTGACGCAAGGGAAACAAATTAAAAAACAGGAAGATTGGAATACGAGTCCACATAAATATAGTGGGAAAGAAATTCTTGAGAACAGTATATGTGTTACCGTTAAAGTATATAATGCAGTTATTTCATAGAATACCTAGTTATTCCATGAAATAACTGATCGTCTCAGTTAAAGTGTGTAATATGTTATTAATTTGACACTTTAACTAGTTATTCTATGAAATAACTAGGTATGCTTTAAATTTAACTAATGAGAGACAATTAAAATGAAAAAGAGGCAATTTATCTAATTTATGCAGCGTATAAATGGTATTTATGGAAACGTACCATAAAATCATTTGTTACAACAAGGATTACTAAAATGACACTTGGAATTACAAAGAACATTATTTCTAAAACAAAAAAAAAATTTGTTGACACACTGGGTTTTACACGAGCATTTTTTACATTACTTGGAATTACAAAGAACATTGTATTTGTCGTGCGAGATACATGATAAAGATTATTTTACACTTTAACGGGCTGCATATCGTTATTCTATGAAATAACTAGTTAAACCATGAAATACAAGAGAGTTTTACACTTTAACGGACACGATCAGTTATTTCATGGAATAACTAGGTATTCTATAAAATAACGGATTTCATACTTTAACGGTAATATATATATGTTGAATTCCATGCCAACTGAAACCAGTAGTGAATTTTTAAAGTTTAAGCAATATCCTTGTATTTGATATCATTTTAAAGTAAATTTGTTGCAATTTATGAATTTAAAAGTTATTTTTTAGAGTTATACAGGGTAATAGTAAAATTTATCATGAATAGAGAGTATTCATGATTTTGACTTATTCTACCAAAAAAACTGTCTATTTTAACGAAGAATAAGTTATTAAAAATATTGCGATTTTACATATAGATTGATTTATATTGTAAAATAAATGGTTCCTGAATCTAATTATGCAGTGACTACCCTTAAAAAAATTTTATTTTTATTTTTTAAGTCAAAAATTATCTGAAATATATATTTGTCCCCTCCGCTACAATTATTCATTTAAGTTCATTTTATTCGTTACACAAAAAACCTTTTAACGTAATATTTGGTTTTTACAATTAAGTCCATTCGTACAATCATGTTATGTTATATTTTTGACAAAAAAAAAAAAAAAAAAAAAAAAAATACAAATTTTAGTTTCTCATGTAACAGAGCGGACGTAACAGAGAGGACAAACCTAAATGTCCCCTCAGTTACACAAAACTGATAGGTTAACCATTGAAAAGGAACTCTAGTAATGTAAACAAGTGCCAATGCATCCTTATTCAACTAGTTTAAACAAGATGGATTGTTAACGTGAAAACTTCGTAAATGTACAAAAGAGATATTACTAATTAGCAATTAGATACCGTACACCAGGGGTGTCAAACTAGCGGCCCGTGGGCCACATGCGGCCCGAGATGAACATTTTTGCGACCCAGTCAATATATCCAACGCAAAGTAGAAATAAAATAGAAATGTGAATTAGAAAGGAAACTAGTATATAAAATTATAATATACTTTATTTATAAACTATACGGATCATTTTAAATTGTACACGCGAAAATGTAAAATTCTAATTGGCTTGCGGCACCTGCCATTTCAGGGATACTGCATCTTATTAAAAATAGGCAGAAAAAAATCTTAGAACAGAATTTGAAACAAGGTTTAGAGATTTTAATTCTTTGGAAGACAAATTTTGTTTGTTTTCTTCGATTTTCTCAATAAATATAGACTCAGTACCCAGTAATATGCAAATGGAAGTCATTGAGATTCAGTGCGACTCAAATTTGAAGACAAAATTCATTGAAGTGGGTGTAACTGAATTTTACAAATATTTACCAGCAAGGTTTGAAAATACTCGAAAATTTGCATATGAAATTATTTCCATGTTAGGAAGTACTTATCAGTGCGAGCAATTTTTTTCTGTTATGAATGAAAATAAATCTCCTGTCCGAAACCATATTAATAGTCAGGGCTAAAGAGAATAGAAGGGCTGGTTCACTCCTTCGAAGTAGCTCTCGCCGAACCAATCCTCCGATTTTCTCTAGTGACGTCACTTTGGCGCAAAGCTCGCACTTTTACTTCAAGAACGGAGCGTTCGGCCTTACTAGCTCTAACTAATATTGGAGCATTTCTTTTTGCGAGATATTCTAAGACATTTGTTATTTTCTATAATGACTTTCCTCAGTTTTTGCAGTGAATTTACAAGAATTTAAAACTATTATCGAAATGCCAGTTTGCGCGATTGCAACTTGAAAAAATTCTGATAGAAAAACAAAAGGAAAAAATATAATTTTCCTCGTGTTCCCTAAAGTAAATGAACAGCTATGTAAAGAATGGATTCCGAAATGACACAGTTAATATAAAACAGCAATACGTTTATTCTGTCGTTAAGAACTTTTATAAAAATTCATTATCTAAATAGAAACAGCCTCGTTAATTCAAAAATAAAGGCGCGTGAAAAAAATTAAGAAATGGATAAAGTCAAAGAAAATTAAAATGTAAATAAAAAGTATAAATAAAATTAAAATGCAAATAAAAGAATAAATAAAATTAAAATGTAAATAAAAAGTATAAATAAAATATATAGTATATAGTTGGAATTCTCCTAATTTCATAACATATTTTTTAATGTAGTTATTCTAAATATTGATGATTTTTTTCAAAAATTATATTCTCTTAAATTTAAATATCTATAAATTATATTCTCTTAAATTTAAATATCTATAAATTATATCATCGTAAATTTAAATATCTATAAGCAATTGTAAAATTTCTAATGTCATTATGAACCTAAATTATTATTTTGCTTCAGTAATTAGCGTTTAAGATTCATGTTTCCTAATGATTAAGTATGAACAAATTGGTATTAACGGCATATTTTAAAATCAGAGATTCTAAATTTAGCTCAACTTATTGTTATAAAAGAATATGTAGATAAAAAATGTGTCGATATATGCTTTCATTTTTCTTAATAATTAAAGTTAAAACAGAACTTTTTAAAATAAAGTATTCATAGTGTCATTTTCGCCAACTAGTAAAACATTTTTATAAGTTTAAAATGGTATTTTTTTTAATATAATGGCGAAAAAAGTTTTTTTGAACTATGTTTATGAACGGAAATAATGTGTTAATTATGTAAAGTTTGAAAGCTAATAACCAGAAAAAATCTAACTTATTTTTACAAAGAGAAAGATGCAAAGTTATCATAATATCTTTGCTTGCGATCTCCGAGATCTGTGGACACAGCGACGTCATGAGGAGGGAAATCGTAGCTTCAGCTCTAAGAGCGGAGTGAACTAGACCTTCTATTCTCTTTAGCCCTGATTAAACGAAGGATATACAAGTGAAAACTCCGTTGCTAAACAACCACAATAAAAATCTTTTTCATTCATGATTTTCAGTTAGCTCGGATCTTTTATTAGTTAACAGAAAAACATCTCTAGGCAACAGCATTTTTTTCTGACGCTAAGATTTCCTTTTTTATCTCTTTTGAAAATGGAATTTCTATGAATTATGATTTTCCAAGATTTTTGAATTTGAACATAGAACTTTTCATATGATATCCTTTGCGTGTGTGTTTTTTACGTTGTTTTTAAAATGTATGAAGATTTTATATTGAAACTAAATTCATTTAATTCTTCTACATACAGAGTTGTCGGGCAAATAATCAAATTTGATTAAGTCTTCTAAGGAAGAAAGTTTCGAGACAGGAAAAAAAAGTAGAGCATCTGGAAGAGATTATAACTATTATACAGATTCAAGAAGTTCTATATATATCATGATATTTTTTTTCTATATTTAAAAAAATTAGTGAATGTTAATTGACATTTTAAAAACATTGATATCCGTATGTTTAAGAATATTGTATGATTAATTTTTTTAAAAATCGGTCATTCTGCCAAACAGGTGAGTTACATGCATAATTCTGAACAGATATTCGTAAAATGGAAAATCCATAAAATGTCGCTCAACATGTTCTTCAATTACGATCAGCTGCATTTATCATCAAATACCGCTATTATAATCTCGCTGATTAATTCCTTTTATTACAAACTTTATTTACGATTCTCACCATCAATAGATCTATAATATTGTAATAAAAGATGTTGTTTTTATGACTGTTATAAGCTGTTTTTAAGATAATTACGACATGTATCATCAGATACCGCTACTATAATCTTACAAACTCACTATCGATAGATATTGTAATATAAGATGGCTGGAATATCCTCTCATTAAAGGCGTCCTTTATTTGGGAGTATCTATTAAGACCATTTCTCCAAAATTTTTAATATTTTTTTGTAAGGGGTCAAAAAAATTTTTATGAGGCAGTTTTTCCAGTAAAAAAGTTAACATGTAAAATCGAGGATTGAAACAGATAGGAATTAAATAAAACAAATTTGAAGCGATTTTTTGACAAATTTCTTCGCATTTATCTTTAAATTGTTTTTAAGACTTTTTATAAGCGATCATTCAGATAAATTGTTTTCATTTTTTAAAGACAGATCCTTTTTTTTAAACTTTATAAACGAATTCCCCAATCAAACCCAAATTTGATATTCTTAAAAGAAGTTTATTTAAAAAGGTGAATACTTTAAACGCTGATAAAGAGTAAAATATTGCAAAATATGAAAGAAATCTTCGAAATATGTTTTTATTATTTCGGTGCGCAAACGTATCATTTCAAGAAATATTATTTTATTAACATATATTTTTCGTTAATTTCTACGGTTTTCAAGGGTTCTCAAGATATCCATACATTATTAAATTTGAATATCCTGTTGAGAAATTTTTAAACTATTTAAATTTTTTAACTTAAAACGGTTATTGACAAATGAAGCTTTTTGAAAATGTATAATTATTCCTTTTGAGATTCATTTTTTTATGATGGATTATGATGGATCCTTCTATTACAAACTTTATTTACGATTCTCACCATCAATAGATCTATAATATTGTAATAAAAGATGTTGTTTTTATGACTGTTATAAGCTGTTTTTAAGATAATTACGACATGTATCATCAGATACCGCTACTTTAATCTTACAAGTGAACTACAATTATATATATCAAGTCAGTAAATAAAAAAGCAAATAAAACAAATTTCATAAAAAAACAAAATGGTTTGTTCAATGATTTGGTGAATGCCTATACGCAGATTTCTTATATAAAATGTAATTTTTCATACATGAAATCTTTTTTGTGTTTTAATGAATGTTATGTAAGCATATTTCGATATACCACGTTTTATAAAACTCCTATGCTTGGCCTAAAATGGGTTAAAGAAAGCTTATTGAAACCAAGGAAACTTACTTTGAAGCATGCAGATCTCGGACTGAGAAAAATTCTCTTCATCACCTAAAATGTTTAGAAACATCACAAATTAAATACTTGATTTCATAAATCATCATAGTAAGTATAAAATTCAATAAAATTCAAAAACGTTTTCGAAAAACTTAAGATAAAAATGAAAAAATAACTAGTTTCTGATAAATATTGCAGAGAAAATTGCGTAAATGATGCATTTTTTGTAATTTATAACGACAATCGACAGGGCAAAGAAAAATCTCTTTAAAACAAGAAAATTAAGCACTTTTTACAAACCCTGAATAAAAAAAGCGCCTTTAAGCTACAAAATGCAAATTAGAAATAAGCACTTTTTAAAAACGCTACGCACCCTGTCCACGATTAACAGATTTTGTTACCGAACTCAACGGGGAAAACGTTAAATATACTTTTAATAATCTAATTTTCAGAAATAAAATATTTTTCTCTACTCCGAGTAAAATGCTCAGTCAGAATAATAAGTAATTTGAAAAACATTTTTTTTTTACTTACAAAACAATTCTGCAATGAGTCATTTAAAAAAGTAGCTCAGTATTATAAGTTAATTTGTTTTTAGATTTTCGTAAATTTTTAAATTTATTTATTTGCTTATTTATTATAATTATTATTATTTTGTGTGTGTGTGTGTGTGTGTGTCAGGATTTGTAATTGTTATTATTTTAGTAAATTTGACAGTAAGTATAAATTTCATTTGATTTTATGTCCATAGATAGTATATTTAAAATTTATCTTGGATTTAGTACATTATTTGAATAAATTATCTTAAAATTTTTTTCCACCACCTTAAATGTAAGAATTTTGATTATTTTCTAAAACTGCACTTTGGAACAAATCGTATAATCGATATCGATCGCTCGTATAATCGATATCGATCGCTCTTATAATCGATATGTAATGAATCGATAGCTAATCTTCCATTCTGAAAAATCTTGTTAATAATAATGTAATAATCGTGTATTAATCTTGTTGATAATAATGAAAATCTAGTTTATATTTGAAACAAGTTTTATTTTTACATGTAGAAGAAAATTTGTAACTTACTTGTGCTGTTATAGAATACAAATATTGTTTTGTGTTCTTACGGGGGGGGGGGGGACTGACTATATTTTTGAATTCCTTTTAACTTGATTATTAAATTCAAAAAGAATTCTTTGTATGATGTTATGTGATCACATAAAGTAAGAATGGAGCCCTTAAGTAACATTTATTTTATTTTAAAGCCTTTAAATATGGTGTACATGTACAGTCATATCGTTTATAGGTTAGTTCCTTTAGGGTTAACTACCCATGTGGGGAAACATTATATGATTTATTGTATAATAATGTAATTCAATAATTAATTTTGATTTTAAGGAATGATTTACGGAATCAATTATTAATTTGTACAATGTTAGTATCGATTGGAGTATGGCTGAAAGTATTAAATTGTCTAAATGAAATATTCAGCGATTGAAATGGGGAAGCCAATGGCAAAAATGTTTCAACATAACTTTCTGTCTTGATGGCGTCCTTCAGCTTCGATTTTATAAATAAAGGAGTTAATTATGAAAATATTAAGAGGAATTAATTATGTCTAACAGTTACATTTGCGCATTGGTTAGTTCTAAATGAGTTGAAAATAAATGAAAGAATTACGAATTTTCTTTTTAAATGAAAACTATTGCTCTAAACGTTGAAAATGGTTATTTCCTAATTAAACGAATTTTTTTAAAATGCAATTTTCATTTTCAGTGGCATTTTATTTTAAATGATTTCGTAAAGGAAACCCAAATAATCTATAAATGCGTTGCTGATTAAATCTAACAGTATTAAAAGGTTTCAAACAATCACTTTTTATATTTGAGAGTAACAAAAGTTCAAAAGAATTTTTCAACTTCATCTAAATCTGTCAGTTGAAACAAAAGTAAGTTCTTTTCAAAAATCTAGACAGTGTTAAATAGTCCCGTCAAAATATCATTTTGCTTATCCAAATTTTTCAGCTATTGTTTTTAAAAAAATTACTAAACGCTATTTTTCCGTAAACGATTCCCGTATTTTCCAAATAATCACAGTGGTTCTTAACCATAAGACGCCTTCATATTATCTGAAAATGAATTTCCGGAATTCTTTGTTGAGAAGAAATTGCTTTTAAAACTTGAACTTTTTGAAAAAAAAATCAATCACAGGTGTCATCCATACGTTTTCCATTATTTTTAAGAGTCTCAATTAAAAAAAGTTGAAAATGACCAGCATTTTGTCAATTAACCCCTTATTTCCGAAGCGTCACGAAAAAACATCTACATGCAAACTCCGGATAGGTGTTGTTTCGTGACTCTCCAGGTGAATAAGGTGGGGAAGGTAGCTTCGCGGTTGTTGGGGTTCATTGGGGGAGGGGAGAAAATAGGATTGTCAGTTAACATCAATTAGTTCCCTCCCTATGCATTGTTGAAAAGTTTTCTCCTAAGGTTGCTATTCTTAACTTTAAAAATTGCAGGCATGGCTCTTAGAGAAAGCGCCAAACACCAAATTTTATCTTCTAATGCAAACTTCACAAAAAAGACACTGTTTTAAATCAACAAATGGACGTATCCTGTGCTATAACGAAATGCTTCACAGCCCTTTGTTATAAAAAATAAATAAATAAATGTTTTTCAGAATTGATGTTAAAGTATTTACAATTATTTAATCAATAAGAATTTATAATTGTGTCAAATTACAATTAAAACTAAAACATAGCGTTTTTTTATTCTTCGCTGGAATTCCTAAGAGCTGCTATACTTTAATAATTCTTTTCTCTTAGCCACAAGAGTTTTTCATATTGCAACCGTTAAGCAAACTTCGAATAATTATGGAACATATATTAATTTCTTCGGTTTAATAATTTTTCTTTGCATTAACACTATAAACTTCAAAACGAAATTATAATTTTTTTCATATCACATTATGAAATTTTATTTTTGAAGCAAAAAAAAAGAAAAAAAAAGAACCATTTAATCAACGGCTATGTTCATTTGTGGCAATTTGACTTGTTAAAATCGTGCTAAATATAAGTATATATGAATTTAAAATTTTTTCTTTTAACTGAAACGTAAAATAAACTGTTGCCATATTGGATTTTCATGTCGAGTTTACTGACAAAATAGCCTAAACTGACGAAACTGTACTTCACTCTAACCACATTAAATATTCGCTATTCACAGGAATAAGAAAGTTGTTTAATTAATTCTGTCAAACATTGATTAACATTTCTTTTACACTTGTTAAAATACATCCGTGGTTAAAAAAAATGAATAAATAAAAGAAAGAAGGAAAAAAAAACACTTTTGTAATAGAAAAAAAAGCGTTTTTTATTAGCGCATACAGAAATTTGTTTGATATTTCAACTTAATTACCTAATACAATTCTTATTCTCAAGTCTTTGGAGGTTATGATGCTTGAGTAATTACCTTTACTGAATTTTTCTTATTAAAAAGTGGAATGTACACAGAGGAAATGTAGTGTTTTATACGTACATATACGAATTAATGTGCTTTTGAGCAGGTACACAAGGAGACCTCAGGAACACTTACATAAAACTTTCGAATGATAAAGATCAATGCTTTATTGTTAAATAATAATACGCCGCATAAATCGATAAAGGAAAAAAAAAAGATTGAAATTGAAAAAGGACTGATTTCTTGTTTTAGTTACTTTTTAAATTTAAAAATGTATAACAACATTAAAACTTATATTTTTCACTATGATATGCGTCGTTATGTTACTCGATATTGATCGCGAATAAAGAAACTTAGACATTATCTTTTAATATTTTATGGTGCATAAAAATATTAAAAATACAATACATTAATGTCTACAAATTTATTTCAATGTAAGAAAAGATACGAATTTATTCTAAGGAATTTTCAGTATTTCTACTTTTTCAATATCTTTTTCGTTTATTTTTGTTCAGAAAATGTTTAGAAATAGACGACCTAACAAATTTTCGAAAATGTTTGAAAGCCTTTCATTTGTCATACAAAAATCAAGTTTTTATCGATCAAAATACTACTTTAATTTCTCATTGATTCTCAACCTCATTGATATCAAACCGTTTTAATGTTATTCAAAATGCTAATGATTAGTGTTAATATTTTACTAACTTTAAATAATATTTTCTTTTTTTTTTTCTTTTTCTTAATTATGCGTAATCATTTTTTTTCTTCATAAAAATCATTCAGCGTTCTATTTCAAATTTATATTACTGTGGTAGTACTCCCTTAGGAATATTTCTTTCTTTTTTTTTTTTCGCGGCAAGGGAAAGACTAATGTTTGTAAGTATTCTGAGTAATGATTTGCACAATACGGTTGTCCACTATTTGCTTTACATAGAAAAATTTCACAAAGCTTTTTGACTCCTCTTCACCACAGGGCATCTAAACCATCCTACTAACCCACAGTTACCAGAGGCAGAAATTCTTTCAATACTTGTCTATTCCTTCTTCATTGTTACTTGTGGAATTACAATAGCTGCGGAAAGGCATTGTAAGGTATTGCACACAGTAAACGTCACCAAAGAAAAATACACAAAATTCAACCACTTCATTTTCTGTTGTTTTTTTTTTTTAAATTCAAGAAAAAATTATACTATATTTTTTTTTTCTGGGAGAGAGAAATTAGCGATCATCGTAAAAAATAAGGAAAAAACACGGAACACCTTAAGAAAAAGATATAGATAAAACTGATATTGGAGAAAAAAAAGTTAGAGAAATTCAAACATTGTCACACCAAAAGGTCGTGCAATTTTCATCAGATTTATAAATATAATATTAACTAAGTACTGTTGGTTTTTCTATGGTGATAAAATTAAAGATATCTAGCCTTTTTTCTATTACACTTTTTCTATTGTATTTAATTAGTTTCTTTTAGTAAATAATGTCTAATAATTCAACTGTTAGTCTCTCTCTCTTTAAACAATAACATGAGTTAATTAAATTTTAATTGTTTTAATTAGGGGAAAATAATATATACTTCAATTTATTAAGTGAAAATTTTTCATGCATTTTCAATTTCATATATACCTTCTCTGATCGACTATGTACCCTAGTTTATGGTGTTTCCCATAGATTTAAGAAAAAAAATAGAAAAAAATTTTATCCACACAAAAACAAAAATATAATTAAGTAAGTAAATAATTAAGCAGAGACATATATTGTTACTAATGCAAAGTAGAAACAGAAAATTATAAGAAATAAACTTCCTCTACTTAGTTATTTTTCTCTCTTCTTAAATGTTTTTTTTTCAAAATAAGAAATGTGATTTTTATTAGAAATAATGAAATTTAATGTCTAAAAACTAATACTTAAAAATTAAAAGATTTTAAATATTGTGGGCATTTTTTTTTTTTTTTTGCTGGCAGCCAATCTTAAAACAGATTTAACAATATTTAGAATATTTAATAAAGATTTTGAAAACAGAACTTTTGAGGAATTTAAAATACTTGTTCAAAAAAATCTAATTGCGCAGAAATTATAATTTAAAATTTTAAAGATTTCAATGATATAAGAAATTACATTGTATAGTTATATTTAAATTTTAAATCACTTCACAAAATCAACCATTTAATAAATGTAAGCATATTCATAAAATAAATTTATTTCAATGGTACCATTCAATTGAAATTAATTCAAAACAATTTATTCAAAATCTGATGATTAATATTGGTAGACATAAGAAAACTATCATATTTTATGTAATCAAATCTTTTTTTTTTCTTAAAGAAAATTCTTGAAAAGAAAACAATAGTTGTTTTGCTGTCTTTTTAGCTTTTTTTTCTCCTTTTTAAATTTTCTAATAACGCAATTGGAAAAAGTTACCTAAGTTTTTTGTTCTGTTTCGATTTTAGCAATTTTAATAAATTTCAAATTTTGTCAATAAATTAATCATTTGAATACAATTTGAAAAAGACTTTAGTTCTAGTCAGTCATAATTTTCCTTTTATTTTCTTTTGAATAACCTCTTTGTCTATGTATGCTAAAATTAAAAAATAAATAAAAATCAACTGTCTCACGAGGGAGGAAACGAGGGGGATTAAGTCTAGTAATTTTCGTTATGAATGAATGTGGTCTGCCGTTTTTCTATGTGTTCTAATTTAGGAGAAAGTGCAATAATTTTTCTTCCTATATGAGGAATGGATAAAATTTCTAAAAAATCGTTTCCATTTCAAAAATATTTTGAAAGTTTGATTGTTCTAGACGACGTATAAAAGTATTTACTGTTAGCCTGGAAGAACGAGCGGGGATAATTTTATGACACCATGCATTCTATAAGTTCGTATTCCTGAAAAACTAGGAAAGAAACCTTTTCATCCCTTTCTTATTCGTAGCTTCCTCTATCTATCTTATTCTGTCCTTATCTACCTTTTGTGAGTAATTAAAATGATATTTGGGCATTTTCCTTCATCACCAATAGACGTTTTATCATTTCCCCAAATATCTTCCAGTTTGTTCTACCAATCATTTTATTTTTTGGTGGTTGCTGAGTTTAGTGTATTATTTTTTGCTCCCAACTGAATTTTCTTGAATTTGTATACAATGTTCACGAAAAGTTTTGCCGCAATACTTACAAGAACTGAGCTATCTAATAAAAATCCACAATTTGTACCTAAGACGCTATCTGTGAATGAAAATCAAAAACCTTGCTACGTCATTGATTAGAATCACTAATTACGCGTTCAAATATTAAACGATTTTCGCCTGGAATCAACCAAAGTATAAAATAAAAACTTCTAGAAGTTTTCTAGACTAACGATTTGTGCCTTATTTTTTTCCGCCCCAAAACGTATGATTTCTGTCTGTAACTATTGTCTCTAATATAGCAAAATATAAAAAAAAAAGACATTATTATATACAAACATGTCTGCATTAAAACAATCATATCGAGTATAATATAATAATTTATATTCAAATTATCAGTGAAGTTAATATTACGCATTAAATTTTATTGCAAAAAAAAACAATGGTACACGTTTCAAATAATTTAGCAATAATTATTCAAAGTAAGTCTAAGACTAAAAAGTGATATATTTCTATTAAAAAATTGTAATTTTTTTTGCAACGTATAAATGAATTTCATTTTGCGTCAATCAAATTTTGAATCGCACAATACTTTGGCTAGAGTTGAATAGAAAATATGGCTTAACTTGATGTTTCTTTGCGGTTGTAGCAAATTTAATCTTGCACTGATTTTTCTGACATTGCATGTATCTCTTCTTATTTTGTTTTAAGAAATTAGAAATGTTTTTACCTCATTAATTAAATTAAAAAAAAAATTATTTAGTGTGTTTATTTATTATTATTATTTTCTTTCAAGATTTAAGTTATTTTAATGCTATTAACCATGCAACATACTACTATTTCTATTTATTAAAATTATTCACGTTAATATTGAAAAAAGGAACATAAATGAAACATTTTACTTTTAAAAAAACTCAAGTATCAACAGGTTTTATTTAAAATGATAATATAACGGAATGGACATTATCACCTTCCCGCTTCCCGCACCAATGTGCTGTTTACTTAATTCATTCATTTAATTTTTTAAAAAACTGAGTGTAATAAAAAATACTTTTAAAATTTAGAAAAAGCCTTCCAAAATATTAAAATTAATCAGATAGTATCTTTAATTGTTTTAATTTCTTTATCGTTTATACTTTTTTTCTATAGAGAAAATTTAAAAACAACTGAATTACTTTAGTTCTGTTTTGTATAAACTTTTGTTTTTGCAACAATAAACAAAGCTTAGCACCTATGTGACTTATTAAAGCATTCTAACGTAAGAAATAAATAAGAAAAAGATAATTAAATAGATAAATTAATAACATTTGTAAAATTACGACAGCAATTATTTTTTTTAAAAATTATCTAGGGCGAAATGTTTCTAAAAATATACGAGCAAGAAGGATTCACATACAGTTTCCGTTTTATTTATTTATTTTTTTTCGGAGAAGGAGGCCAGCACACCTTGATCGAAGAATATAGTGGTGTCAATCACCATACAAAAGGGAAAGAATTCCCGATGTGTGTTGTGAATGATTGAGCCGGTTGGAAAGGGTACTGAGTTGAGGCGTGTAAGACGAATACCTGCTGCGTAATGAGAATATAATAATATACTATGCAAAACACTTCTTGACATAAGATAGTAAAAGCTAAAATTTATTTTACTTTGGCCATTTTTGCTGAAAAGGATTGCAACCAGCAAGAAACATTTTCTTAGAAAAATAACAGTTGGGCTGCATTTAACCATGAAGAACTAACCACATTCTTTAATTTATTGTTGAACGTTTACGCAAACAAATTCCGATTCGACGTCAAAAGTGGTTATTGGGAGAAAAAAAAGAATCTGTAACTAGACTTGTATTTTAAAACTTAGACTAAATAATATACTTTCAAACTACAAAAGAAAATTCTTTTATTTTTATTAAAAAATGAATTTAAGGAATTCTAACAACTTTGAAATTCTCCATTATCAAATATTAATGTCAACAAATTGCTTAATATTACACTTATACCGTTAAAAGTAAATTATGCCTGATAATTATATACAAATTAGCTAAGATGATAGTATTCTATTTTTTCACAGATTTCTTTTCACTGAAAAAAAAAAGATACTAAACAGACTAATCCATCTTTCTGATTCTTCAATCATAAACTAACCATATATCTATAATAATACACACAAATAAAATGTGATAACTTGTGGCCACCAGATGCGGGAATAGTTTTTGTTATAATTTAATTTAAAGTTAATGAAGCCGATGACACTATCCGAATGTTCTTGCCTACAAGATAGCGAGCACGTTATGTGAAGGCTTAGTTCTTAAAGATGAAAACGCAGGTCTTGATATCATTCAGCTTTATTACTAATTTATTGAACAATATAAGATGTGCTCTGCAATAAAATGCTGCTCTAAATATTATCACTCAAAATTTAATAATTTTGAGTGATGATTCTATTTAATGAAAAGAAATAATACTTTTGTCTTAAGAGGTCCACTTAGAATATGCATATTATTTCATATAACTATTGATTTCTATGAAAAATTCAATACACAGGTGATTCCTCAGAATGAAAATAAATATTTTTCAAAATATTGTTGTCAGAAAGGAAAAGATAATTTGGAATATATGGCCTTCATAGATCAGTAAAGAGAAAGATTGAAACTTATACCTTTAACTATTATGCCTTTCTATTACTCTCTCTGAATCTAATTATGGGGATCAAAAAGTATTACTCAAATAGTATAAAATTTGTTTACACTAAGACAATTTGGTTGAAAATAAGTGAAAAATATTATATTTAGCATTTTAATAATTTATGGTTATGAAATAGAGCATGAAACACCCGTATCTTTTTCTGAGTTAACTAAAATCTTCCAAACACACATCACTTCCAAACATTATATATATATATTTTTTTAAAGTTTGCCTTTATTTTCACACACAGTTATTTTGATCCAAAAGAAACAATTTTCTTTAATTTTCAATTTTTACAATTTCTTTAATTTTGAAAATCAATTTCGGATAACTTTTTTACATGTATGAAAACAAAAATTTTGTTCAAATTATTATATTCATATTTCATATTTTAATATAAATATAATTCTGATAATCTAACAGAGTTTTTTAGAAACTATCATACTGTTTTTTACAATTAAAAAATGCTGAAATAAGTTATAGATGGTAATTTGAGTGCAAGAAAAAGTATATATAAAAGGAACACCGGTGTCTCATCTTCGTCAAACGGTTAAAAAATAAATTCTAGTATTTTTTAGGGACTGTTCAACTGATCATTTCGAGCCATGGGTATTCTCATTTATAAAACTAAGATAGCTAAATCGTTCAGATTCTGCAAAATATTAATCTTTAAACTTTAATCTTTAAGATTGAGCAAAATTTTATGATTTGATCTTTAAGATTCTGAAAAATTTAATGCAATATACTATTAAAAAACTATTTAATAAAAATCTCCATTTAATAAAAAATAATAGATTATTCAAATTATTTTTAAGTTAAATAAAATTTGAGAAAAGAAGTCTCGAGATTCGATATCGGAAGTGGTAAAACAGAGAAATTTGTGAGGTATGGTATACATATTATTTAAAGCTAAATTAATTATTCAGGAATTATTTGAAATAATGCAATGTAATAAAAAATTTATGGAAGAGCAATTTTTATCTAAACTTTTTACATTTCATGATTTTGTGAAAAAAATCGAGTAAAAAAAAAACAATAGAAAAGATGTAAAAAGAAAACAAAAAAAAGAAGGAAGGAAACTTTTACAATTCTAGTTATTCGTCGCCAAAAAAGTGCTGAACTAACGTTTTGGTAAATGGGGTGTTTTAAACTTATCCAACAATTTGTTGCTGCATGCATTTTTTCCCCACTTGACTGAGTTTCAACGAAGAGAAAGGAGAATCATTTACACCCCTTTTACTTATCTCACTGGGTGGGAACCGTGGTCGAGTTCAAGTGAAAAACCTTCCTTCTGAAAACTGCCGTAACAGGGGAACTCAAAATCTCAGACCCTACCGGAATGAAAGAGTTAAAGCGCCAAGAATTAACAAAAGCATTTAAAGGCCTAAACAAGGAGTACATTCATATTCTACTTTTTCTCATAATTATAATATTATTCACTTATTTCTCTTGAGCAATTAGTTTATGGAAGTTTAGATCAAAATTGTATATGCTTTTGCAGTTTTTTTTAAAAACATGTTAAGAAATAATCAAAATCTAAATAAATATAACATTGATTGGTTGGAAACCACTGTTCTATCAGCAAAAGTTTTTTAAGAAAACAAAAATCAAATATTTTTCCTAATAAGTAAAATAACATAAGTAATTACTCTTTGTGGGTCACATCGACAATGTCAACCTTCATCTATGAAAAGGTACCCCACCACATGTCTAAAGGTAACCCACCACATGTCTTATATACTAGTGAACTGGAATTTTATTTTTGTAGTGGTAGACAGATAGCTGTGAAAGAATTCGATGAACGGAATACTACTAGATGATTCATTGCTATTTTGTGAGAAGCCGGGAGAGCAGTATTAAGATCACCGTACTTTTAAATGCTGATCGTGAGCTGTATTAAGTTTATGGTCGTGATCGCTCCTGTGTTCCAGTTGAGTATATGCCGGCCGACGTTGTGTGTGATCGAGACTGTGTAGCAACAGCGTGAGAAGGTGGATAACGTCGCAGTCACAAGTAGCAAGTCTACTGTTTAATGGGAATCATCCATCGAAGTTCAAATCAAAATTGGGGTTCTGTCAAGGTAGGTGTGTTCACATCACGTCCGGATCACCAATGTGGGGAGAGTCACATCGACAATGTCAACCTTCATCTATGAAAAGGTACCCCACCATACAATCGAGATAACATGTCTTACATACTAGTGAATTGGAATTTAATTTTTGTAGTGCAATAGTTCTATATGACACACTACACTATTCACACTACACTCTTTACTACAGTTCTATTCACACTACACTCTTTAAATTTAGGAACATAAAAAACAACAATGATTTGGCAAAAATACAATAATTTTATTAATTGCGTTTAATAACTGACAGCGAAATTAAGAAATAAATTATCAATTCATCTAATAAATCCACATTATTTAATATATAAACTTATTAACCCGCTGTCGTCCGAATCCAGTTCGGGCAACTACTACGTGCAGTATTTGTGAGCTCGTTTCTATTTTGTGAAACCCAAGCTACTTTAGGATTCACTATTTCCCTAATAGATGGCATTAATAGTCCTAATTTTTCACCGATTACGACTTCAGTCGAGGGGGGGGGGATTTAGGATATAACCATACTGTAAAAGATTTGTAAAATTTATGTATTGAAAATCATGTTATTGCGTTTTTATATTATGTTATACTACCCAAGAAGCACAGGGATATTTTAACAGCTTTAGTCTACATCGACCGACATTGTCAATATTGGCGAAAATCAACCTATTGTGTACGATATTGCACGATTACCGTCCATTTAGCATTAAAAGTCTGTAATACTTTTCATTTTAAACTTTATTGTGTTCTTAAATCAAAATTTATCATTCAAAAGACAGAAAATGACGTCGAATTGTTATAATTCAAAAAAATAAATTTAAAATATGAATTTAGAGATATCCGAACAACACCCGGACGGTATTTGATATCAATATTGTAATCGTGTTTTTGTCACGACATCGATCGTTTTCTCTAAATACTGAAATCTACGATATACCACTCGGAACCGCAACCCGTTAAGATGCTGTTTATCATTGTCCGCTACGCCTGCGATCTATTTATCTTTCGTCTTCTTAAATTTAAATCTAATTTCGTCTCCCAAGATTCATATCTTAGCGCATAATGTAAGTGGAATGAAAGTTGTTTCGATTAAGCGAGCCCGAAAACTCAAACCAGCTGAAGATGAAGGTGAATTATAGTATTTTTGAATTTCATTTACTTTAAGGCACAGAAAGTCAGATTTCTATCAAGACTTCATACGCATATTGATTTAAATCAATTTATAAATTTGAAAATATATATGTTTTGCTAAAGAAAGATATTAAATAAATTGACTAAGATGTACAAATCTTACTTAAAATATTTATTGAAAAAATGTGTGTAGATACAGAATGAAATATTTGCACTTCTTTATCGTTTATAAGGTATAAGCAGTCTTAATTTAAGTTAACCCCTAAAACACCATTAATGAAAAAAAAATTGTTATTAAACAAAAGCTGATTTTAAAATTTCAAAATATATTTTAATTAAAATAAAAGTTAGATTGACTAAAAGCCGAAGTTTAAAATTAAAAATGTTCGAATTTTAAACTAAAAAGCAAACATAAGATTTGTAATAATTTCTTAAAATTTTCGTTCTCTGAAAGATTTCTCAGTTTAAAAATAAAAAGGGAATTTTATAAAGATATCTAGCTGAAATTATTGAAAGAAAATTAAAAAAATTAAAAAAAAAAGTTTGTTAAGAAATTTATTATACACTTAAAACAAAGTGTTAAAAATATTTTTTTTTTTAAAAAAAGAAACTTTTTTTAACAAATCAATATTTGCTTGTACTATTATGCGTAAATAATTACAGAATTATTAAGTTCGATCGTAATGTTCAAATTCTTAATGAAGAAATAAACACAAGTTTTGTTATATTTTCTAAAAATGATCACGCAAATAACAAAAGATTTCTTAGTTTAAAAATAAAAAAATAAATAAAAGTGAAATTTATCAATATATTTACCTAACAGCATAGGAACAAAATTTAAAAAATAAGTTCGTTAAAAAATTATTTGTATGCTTAAAACAAAGAGCTAAATAAATTTTAGAAAAAAAATGCTTCTTAAACACTATTTTTATTATTATTTCATACAAATAATTAAATTAAATTAAATAATGACCGAATTATGAACGAAAAACAAAGTAAGGCAAAGTTTCTTAATTAAATTCTTAAAAATAAAAACAAAAGAATTGTGATATTCGGTAATATATTTAGCTAATTAACTAATAATATAAAACGAAAATTAAAAAAAAATAATGATTTTACTCTCTAATAAAACGAAGTAGTAATTGATAAAAAAAAAGAAAAAAGAAATGAATAAAATTCGCAAACTTTTCAAATTCTTTTGATATTCTGATTCTTTTCAAATTCTGATTCTACCGCTCATCAGTCAAGGCCATCTCAACATAACGAAACAATATCGTCTTCCACAGCGCGAGTTGGCATCGGAACGTAAGAGAAAGTCCTTGCGTGTATCGCTATATCGCTATATCGTTATATCGTCTTCTTCACTCGACGGCTTAAATCAGATTTCTGATGTATCGCTTGGAATGAAAGTTGCTGTATCGGTTTGCCGATATAGGCGTTAAATCGATATGTCGCGATATATCGATTTATAGCCCAGTCCTAATTCGGACCCTCACTGGTGTATGTCGACAATCACAGATATGCTTTGGTAAATGTCCGAAATATTTATTGCATTCGATTTGATATGAATTTATTCGTGGATATAATTACATTTATTCGATAGTTTAACCCTACACTGATGTTTTTTTAAGGTTAAGTGCCCCTGCCCGGTATACATTTGCCCGGTATACCCAACACTGATGTTTTTTTAATGTTAAGTGCCACTGCCCGGTATACCCTACACTAATGTTTTTTTAAGGTTAAGTGCCACCGCCCGGTATACATTTGCCCGGTTTACCATACACTGATGTTTTTTTAAGGTTAAGTGCCACTGCCCAGTATACATTTGCCAGGTATACCCTACACTGATGTTTTTTTAAGGTTAAGTGCCACTGCCCGGTATACATTTGCCCGGTATACCCTACACTGATGTTTTTTTAAGGTCAAGTGCCATTGCTCGGTATATATTTGCCCGATACTCCAAACACTGATGTTTCTTCTAATCTATCGTCAGTAAGTATTAAAATATAAAATAAATATAAATATATCAAATAAATACAATAATATTAGCGAATAAATTAATATAAAATTGGATATAACAGATATTTCGGACATTCACCAGAGCGATCGACTATGTGATTGTTGACATTCACCGGTGAGAGTCAGAAATAAGGGTATTTAGCAAATATTTCGGACATACACCAAGCAACTACGTGAATGTTGACATTCACCGATGAATGTCGACATTCTCCAGATTTCGGTGTTTCACCGTAACATATATACATATATTATCCAGAATTACGCCAATTTCCTCTTTTTTTTAGTCCAAGTTTGTTAACTATTAAATTATATCACATTATTCAATTCTGATATTCCCAAAGATCTTTTGTACTTTTATTGTTTGTTTACTTTTATTGGTTCTGTGCACTATAACAATTTGTCTGCTCCTCTCGAACTAAAAAAATGTCTGAAATACTTGAAATATGACGAACTTGTTCAATGTTTTTCCCATATGCTCATGCCAAAGAATAGGGTCTCTCCTGATACCATTCTTTGGGTACATATATGTGTTTATTAGGGTACATAGAGGGTATCTGCACACCTAGAAAGTCATGGATTTCATTATTGAACAAAATTTGTCATGATCTTAACTATTTTTTTTTTTTAAAAATTGCGGATTTAGGTAACAGAAAAATCTTTATTTTAAAAATGGAATTAACCCCCCCCCCCCAATTTCACAGCTTTCTGAATTTATAACAAAATATCCAATCTCAGTCATATTTTATTAAAATATAAAATGTTTCGATTGCGTTCTTTAAAAAAATGAAGGAAAGAACATTCTTTCTAGAGCGAATTATCTTTTAAAGTTCAGTGATTTCAGAATCTTATTAATTATTTTATTTGTTTATTTTTTTAAATTTTTATCAATTTAAAATTCTTGTTTAGGCTTTTTATGTTACACTTACTTTTAGGAAGAAAAAAAGCAGCTTTAAATAACTATATAAAAAATATTAGCTTTAGTACTTTTTTCAGCTATTTAAATGCTTCAACTCTTTCTTTACTCAATTTATTAAGTTTAATATCAATAAATGAGAAGATTCAGAGCCCTCTGTGACAGAATTGCAGAGACACAGCAACATTTTCGTTGAACGTTCTTGCAGAAAGATTTTTATTTTGAAAAGCAAAAAAAAGAAATTACCTTTATTTATTTTTTGACGGAAATTTACCAGTTACATTTGAATCATGCATTTAAATAATATCTTTTTGACGTGCTCAATATACGCCGATAGTAACGTAAACTGATGTATTTTTTCTGTTGTGTTTTCGTCAGTTATTGATGTTGACTTTGACGTGGATTTTAAATATCCCGATAAACAACCTGAAAAATTCGAATCTTTTATTTGGGTATTTACTTTTTAAGTCAATAATTCTGTCGAATTTTATCAGTTATTGCTATTAATTTCTCTATATTTTTTAAATCTGATATTTTTTATACGATATTTTTATACAACAGCCTAATCAAGAAACGAAACAATCATTTGAGGTGACCGATTCGTGTGAATTTGTCGTCAATCTTTTTTCTTTTACCAAGCACTGCTACTGCGGATTTAATGATTTGCAATTTTTTTTTATTGTGATGATTAGTTACAAAAGGCGAAGGAAATAATTTCTGTGTCCCCCTGCCTCCCAACAAAAGGCGAAAATGTTACATGCAATGTTATAATAAAAATTACACGTTCAATTTAAAAAAAGTTATACATAGTTTTCATGTTTCTTTTGTAAACACAGTGCTTTTGTTGTTTTAAATTAGTAACATACATGTTTATTATTATGAAAAGTATCTTGCAGAAAGATAATAGTGCTAGAGAGTTTGGTCACAGATAGCTCGAAAAAATTCGGCATCATGAATTCAGAGTATAACAGCTTTGGTTATACCTATCATTTCAATTAATGCTATTATAATGCTTTTTTAAATTTATTGTTGTGTTTTCGTCATAGAAAATAGTAACTTCGGTAAGTCATGACAGCTTCTTTGAATTATTGATGGAAAGTCAGGGATTTGAAAATCTAAAATGTCGCAGATACCCTGTACGTATCAAAATGAAAAGCAATCCATAGCTGAGTATGTCCCAACTTTGCAACATATTTTAACTTATGTGATTCTTAAGTCAAATATGACTGTGATAAGTGTTTTGATGGTATAGGTATTTCTCCGCACACAATTTATACATACAATTCGTGATAATTGGATTCGTAAACATACAATCTGATATTGCAATGTTTAATATATTTATGCGAAGGCTATTGCTTTGGAAGCTTCTCATATACAAAGTAAAGAACTAATGCAAGAACTCTTTAAGAGAATAAAGTGACTGAAATAATAAATAATATATTATAAAAATGAAAAATTTAGATAATTCCTTCCTTCAGCAATCCCATGCCCGTTTAACTTGTATGGTCTTAATTGATGATAAAATATGAGATACATTTTGTAATGGTCATTAAAACATTATATATATATATATATATATATATATATATATATATATATATATATATATATATATATATATATATATATATATATATATATATATATATATATATATATATATAGGACAAAATAATAGGAACACCTGTGAAAGAAAGGAGTCGTTCTCGACCGTCCAATAAGCGCCGGGCACGTGTCGCAAAAATGTGCCACCTAGTGGTGATGAAAGGCAAGGTATCTGTTTAGCATTTGGCAGTGTGAGATTTGCATGAGAAAAACCTGTTTCTAGCAAAACGAGATTATGTCCGACCCTTCTGACCTTAAAAGAGGCATGATAATCGGAGCTCTCCTGGCTGGAGCGTCCGTGTTCAGAACAGCGAGCCTTGTAGCTGTTTCAAGGACCACTGTATCAAGGACTCTGTCGGCATACACAAAGTTGGCTAAGGTGTCTTCGGCGAGGCACAACAGCGGCAGGAAGTCGAAGTTGTCAGACTGTGATAGACGGGTGTTGAAGAGGATAGTCGCTCGAAAACGCAAGACTACACTGCCGGTGATAACATCCGAGATGAATACCTACCTTCAGAACCCTGTATCCATGAAAACTATTCAACGGGAGTTGCATGCTGCTAATATTCATGGCAGAGTAGTTATTTCAAAACCGTTAGTTTCAGCGCGAAATGCTTTGAAGAGACTACAGTGGTGTCAAGACCACCTAAAATGGACACAACTGCAATGGGAACAAGTCATCTGGTCTGAGGAATCCTCTTTTACACTATTCCAGACCACCGGACGTGTGTTCGTGGGGCGAACGCCGGCAGAAGAATTTCATGTTGACTCCCTGGTTCCAACCGTGAAACATGGAGGTGGTTCTGTGATGTTGTGGGGTGCTATATCTGCCCGTGGATTGGGGCCCTCGTTGTCTTGAGGGGGGAGGTCAAAGGGGACCATTAACAAAGCATTCTTGCTGATCATCTTCACCCTATGCTTCATACTCTCTTTCCGGGAGAACGCCCTGTGTTCCAAGATGACAACGCCCATGTTCACACGTCTCACTGTGTTTAAACATGGTTAAATGTGCATAATGATGAAGTGGACCATCTAACGTGGTGTCCTCAGCCCCCTGATCTCAATATCATTGAGCCTTTGTGGGATTTTTTGGAAAAAAAAGTCCGTGCTCGGTTTCCTCCCACACTCTCTGAACTCGAGACAGCCCTGCAAGAGGAATGGCTGCAAATTCCAATGAACTCTGTTCAAGACCTTTATTAGTCAATCCCACATGGAATGCAAGCTGTCATTCAGGCCAAAGGTGGCCCCAACTCCTTATTAATAAAATATTTTCATTTTCATCACAGGTGTTACTATTATTTTGTCTTACACACCTGTATATATATATATATATATATATATATATATATATATATATATATATATATATATATATATATATATATATATATATATATATATATATATATATATATTCTTTCAGATATGTTATTTTGAAACCATCTGTAAAGGCTATCCATGCTCTTTTACTTCAGCACCATCTTGGAATTGGCGATGACGTATTGTAAATTAGAATGAAAGGGGAAACAGTGTTTTGAAAGCCTCTCAGCGGTTACAAACGCCATCTTGGGAAATTTTATAGACATAGAATTTTGAAATTTGTAATAAGACTTTACTTTTTCATGAGTCATTTTCTTGCAATAAAATGGATCGGTTATTCCTTAAATTAATTACCCTGGTCCTTCCTGTTTTATTTTGCTTAGTTTGAATTCTAAACTCTAATACTTTTACAGCATTGTATGTTTCAAAGTTCGAAAGTTAGCCACTCTTAAGTTTTTGTAATGTTTTTCATGGCGTCTTTTCTCAATTACTAGCTATCAGGGTATGTTGATTTAAATCAGCTTGATTTAAATCCTAATTTAATACATGATTTAAATCAAATGATTTTTTTTAAAAAATCATTGATTTTGAAAGTTAAAAAACAGTGTTTTAAATTATTGATACTTTTATTATTTTCTTTTCTTAGTTTTAAAATTTATTTTAAATAAATTGCTGCATTAATTAATTTTAGTTATTGAAATTACTTTCTTTCTTGGTGTGTGTTAAATTCCAACACATTTAAAATTACATTTTTAAAAATCTTTTTGATTCTTGAGATTGATTGATGACATTAAATTTGTACAGATTAAAGTACACATTTAATGCTGTCTTAATATAGACTTGCATAGCTGAAGAAAGTAATTAATAAACATGAATTTTCTCAAAAGAAAATGCAAATAATGTTAATTAAAATTCTACCCTTTGATTGAAAAAGCATAGAATTAAAATCTACATTATTTTTCATTAGTGGAAAATGTATATTTCTGAAGCTTGAGGTTATATTAGAAAGAAAGAACCCTAATATGTCAAAAATGAAGGGGAAAAAGGGGGGCTGATGATTTCAGATGTTTTTTTCCTGATATGGTGTCATTCTCCCCTTTCAAAGTCTATTTGAAGCAGTATAGTTATTAACTGGTAACTGGTATTTTTTTCTCATAATATGTTTATAGTATCTTTGACATTATCAGATTTTCTATAAAGAAATTTTGTGAAAAAAAATTCTAATGAGTACATAGATTAAAAAAAAAAATTTTTTTTTAGCTTAACCTATCTATTTTGATATAAGATTAAAAATGAATATTTTAATATAAAAATGCATAGAATAAATATTTATTTATTTATTAATGAATGACTACATTTATAAACACAATCTGTTGCATTTATTTTGTCATACCCGGATCACCTCATCGAAAGGTGACCAAATAATTTTTAAAAATTATTCAAAGAAAAACTTTTTTCCATCTATTATATTATATTTTCCATGTGTTATAAACTTACTCGTAAAGACTCCCATATAAAAACAGGCCCAGTGCTTCTGAAAACATAAAAACTGCTCTGATTCTATACAAAAGAATTGTCAACCTAAAGATTAGCATAAACGCTGTTAGTAGTACTTGCGTTATGCTTATGTCTACTTTAGTTCATGTTATGTTTTCAACATAACTATTTGTCTTTTAATTTAAAAATATTAAAATTAACCACAGTTCATGTCTTATTTTTTTTCAGCTGCTACCTTCAGACTGTTCAAAGAAACTAGCTGACTACAAAAAGCTGAAAAATTTGGTGAAGTTCTTGCCACCGCCAACGACCGGGAAGGCGGGAAGACTAAGTTTGCCTCAACTGACTCAGTTTTGTTTTAGAAACAATTGATTGTATTAAGGAATACAATTAAGGAATACAATTAATTATAAAAATTAGTATATTATTCTTTACTGTTTAATAAAAATTATATTTCATTTACACATTTGACAACCGTTCAAGCCCTAATAGATATTTTGGCAACACTTTAACGGACAAAGGCCATAAGTAAATTAAATCGCAGCTTATTCTACCATGTTTACCCATTTTAAATCAGAAATCTGAGAAAGTGACTCCGGTTATTTTATTATGACAATATCAGTGTAAATATTGCTTTTTTTTAAATCAGTTTTCTTAAAATCGAACGTAATGCTGTGAAGATAAGGAATTTTGTTTTCCATACTTACTATTTTAGTAAAATACAGATTATATAATACTAAAACGTCACAGCAAAAAAGTTTATCGTTTTAAATTAAACATATTGTAATTTTAATCTACATAGTAAAATATAGATGCTGCAAAAATTATTGCACAAATCACTTAAAATATTAAAATTATTTCACAGTATAAATGGCTGCTTGTACCCTGAAAGAGAGAAGAAATATCTTAACAAAACTATTTACTTTCTAGCTTATTTTCTAGAATAATAATAAAATATACCTGCCTACCCAAACTTATTAAATATTAATAACTAAGCTGCAGACTTTAAAATTCTATAAGTTTTGGTAATAACAAATAATTTAATTTCAAACAAGCTAGAACGGTTTTGTTATCAGCTTTTTCCAGGTTACAAACAGGCATGAATATTCAACTAACGTAAGGGTTCTCAACTAACGTAATTTTGGCGATTGTCGGCATTCCACAGCATTCGTTTCTTGAATATCGTGTTGGTCGACATTGTACAGTGTTTGTAAATGCTGAGAGATATCGATCGACGCTCCCCAACTTTATTACAATATCGAACAAAATTGTTTCGCAATATTGAATATACGTTATAAAAGGGGTCCATTTTTATATAGTACAATGTTTCGCTACGATATTGCACAATGTTCAAAGCTAAGTTTTTACCATATCGTTTTTATGAATTGTGCTACTTGGGTAGTTATATATATTATATTTAGCTTCAAAATTTTGTTTAATTTGCTCTGATTGAACAAGATGCGTATATAATCCATTACTTTTTTATGCATATGTAAAAATTTTAAATGCAGTAGTTGCTACATTTAAAATTTTATTTTTGTAATGAAAAACCTTATAATAATATAATTACTTATAATAATATAAACTTTTATAATAATATAATTAGGCCGGGATAGCTGGGTCGGTAGGGCGCTGGGCGCATGTCCGAGAGTTCGAACCCCGCCGGCCGATGACTCCCCGTGTAGTTAATGGTGGCTGATGCACGTTAAATCTGTAGAGTCGCAAAGTTCTCCATGTTCCCATAACAAATCAATACCTCGGGCGGTACTGGATTGGAGATCGATCGTTCTCTGATTACGATCTGTCGATGAATGAATGGATGTATGAATGGGTCCGCTCTATAAATGGGTGTGACGTGTGTGTGACTGAAGACGAAATCTTGGCCGTATATGGCTCCACTGAAAAACAAGAAACGCACCCTCTGCCTTAAATTTGCTCGGTTTCACCAAGCAGGCTTGCTAGTGTGGTAAGTGGAATTAGAAACAACAACATATTAATATAAAGAACAAAGATTTAAAAAAAATTGTATTTTTGTGAAATATATGTCACTGTTAAGGGGTTAATTGAAATTAGTTTATTTTGGAGAGGTGCTCAATAAAGGAAACTTACTTAGAGGGTATTGATTAAGCTTTGCTAGTGAATTATTTTATAGAAAACATTGAAATACTATTAAAACCTTGTTTTCTTGGACCTTAGAGATTTTCAGAGAAATTGTTTTTGATTCCAGACAGAATATTTTTTTTCTCCTCATTTTCTTTCTTCTTTAGTCCTTTAGAAGAATGTGTGAACTTCATTCGTAGCACTATTCATAACGCATAACATTTCATGATAATTGTACATAAAAATGTTATTGATGAAGATGCTATTTTATGCTAATGCTTATTTTTTTTGTGTGTGTTTAATTTAGTCCAGAAAAGTGCAGTAAAATTTTTTTTTCAGTCACACATATTTATGTCTGAATATGAGCTCCTCCTTTTTTTTAAAAAAGTTCTAAAGTCATTAAATTTTTTAGTTCTGCTCATTTTCTTCCAGAAAATTTTATGGCAGAACAATGATGATTTTCTAAAGACTCTGAAAACTCTTAGAAAGTACATATTAAGTGCGGTGAGTGGATAACAGAAAAAAAAAAAGAAAACTTTATCTTAGATTTAGAGCTAAATCCATGATAAGGGGTTTCACAGGGTGTTATCCACTCACTGCACTTAATATGTACTTTTAGAATCTCCATCAAAACAAAAAAATTTTGCACATCAGTAGATTAAAATTTAAGCCTGGAAAATAACGCTTTCGGAATGTTATAAATCATAGTACAAGAGGGTTGATGTAACAAATAATAAGACAGGTTATATTGCGGAAGAAAACTAAGGGAATATAAAATACGATTATCAAAAACACCTTCGAGTTTCTACCTGCGATTAAATCTGTTTTGATTCTACTTACATCCGCCTTTTTCTACTTTCAGATTTTAATATCGTTTTTGCTTTTTTACTCTCTTAAGTATTAATTTGCGATACCCAATAAGCATACTTTTTACTTTTAATTTTTGATAAGAATTCTACATTTACATAATAAGCGCGGTCTTTATGGACACCCTGTATGCGAAGTATGTCTATCCTTAAACAGTATTTTCATATTTCTTATAAAACTCAAAATCTTTTATTTTTTTTGAGCCGCGATGGCTCAGGGGATAGAGTGTTCGCCTTCCAATGAGGTGAATCGGGTTCGAATCCCAACGATGGCTGGTGGTCAATACGAATTCCGCATCTGGCTTGCACCGACAGCAGTGCTGACGTGAAATGACCTCAGTGGTAGACGGATCATGGGTTAGAGTCTCCTTGCCATTAGGCTAACCGTGGGAGGTTGTCGTGGTTTTCCTCTCCATTTAACGCAAATGCGGGTTATTTCAAGCAAAAAGTCCACCACGAGGGCAAATTTCTCCCTATACTTGATCCAGGAGTTCCCTTGTCTTCTGGATTGGGTTCGAAATTGCAAGGTTACGTAGTTGAACATTAGTAGTCGTAAACCCAAAAAATTGGTCAACGACGGTTATAAAATGTAATTTTTTTAAAAAATAAAATTAGTCAAAAATAGAAAAAAAAATTTAACCATTGTAGAAATAAAAGTGTGGATATGTGTAGAGAAGAACACTTAAAAAAATCTACTCTCTGGTCATTTTTTGATCATAATTTTTTTAAAAAAAATTTAGCTTCCACTGAAGCTAAAACATTATGAGATTCTCTTTAAAGGGTACAAATAATTTATACATACGAATAATTCATACATTTTAGTTCTAGGAAGTGATTCGTCACGAATGGAGTTATTCAACAATTAATTTGTTCTTATTAGTTAACTAATTAAAATATATGACTTACCTCGAATATCGCGCGCATATTTCAAAAGCTGCAACCGCTAAATTAAATTATTTTCCTTGAAAAAAATTAGTTTTTCATGTCTAAAAATGTCTCTTAACAACACACGGACAAAGTAATGCTTCGTTTGTTATCATCACTTATTAAATCAATCTAATAAAAAATATATTAATAAAACATGCAAGCATTTAGAAGTATACTTTTAGACAATTTGCTCTTATAATCATTGCAAAAATCTACGTCAAAGCAAATCTTAATATCAAATAACTTGTTTTATTTGGGGCCGGGATAGCCTGGTCGGTAGGGTACCGGGCACATGTCCAAGAGATCATAGGTTCGATCGGTCGAAGACTCCCTGTGTAGTAAATGGTGACTGATGCACGGTAAATCTTTCGAGTCACAAAATCCTCCATGTTCCCATAACAAATCATACCTATGGGGGTCCAGGAGTTTCCGTGTCTTCTTTATTGGCATAAAATTACAAGGCTACGGAGTTGAGTAATCTTTTCTTTTTCTTTATTTATAAAAAATTGGGCACCTGGGCCGCGCAGAAGGCCCCTATCCCATACATCATGAAATAGTATAAAAAGTTAAAATAAAAGACAGTTTGAGTTCAGCAGTCTATGGGGTGGCTGTTACAGGGATATAAGCACCTTGCTTGTATAACTGAACGAAAATGAAAATAATAAGAGCAACTTGCTGTAATCTGTGGACGGCTGTAGTTTGATTGTCAACGTGAAGTAACACAGGTCAGGATTTCAGTATTGGTAAAGTGTTTGATGCTGTGGACTATTGGTACTTTGGATTATTGATGTAGACTATAGATGCTGGAATTGAAGACTATTATTTGTGCTGCTAGTTGTGGTATGAGGCGTCGGAGGTGAAATGAGCGGCTATTGGTCTTAGTTTATCGTCTTTTTTTATATTTCTCGAAGTTAAAAATCTGATTGAAGTTGGCTGTGCTGCATTTTATGGCTTTGTCGTAGAAGTCTGCATTTAATTTGTGTATATTCGGATAGAAACGGAATTTTGAGATCTTTATGGATATTTGAATTACGTATGAACCATCTGGCACGGGTGATCTTTCTGAGTATTTTATTTTGACATTGGTTGAGCTTTTTCATTAGGTGTTCGGGTATAGTAGTCCAGGCAGGTGAAGCATGTGTAAGTATAGGTCGGATCATGGAGGTGTATCGTAATTTTCTGGTTTTAAGTGAGACGTTTTGGTTATAGATGAGAGGTTGGCTGATATTAACTGCTGCTTTGGCTTTGTCTGTTATATTTTTAATATGGTCGCTCCAAGTGAGTTTACTATTAATTATGAGTCCAAGGTAATTTGCTCTCTTAACTATTGGGATTTGAATGTTGAACAGTTTCGGTTTGCATTGAGGTAAAATTTTAATTCTTCTTTTTTGTATGATGAGGATTTGTGATTTGTCGGCGTTTACGGCTATTTTCTATTTTCTACACCAGGCTTCTTTTTCATCTATTTGTTCTTGTAGTTTTATTAGAGCTAAATTTGGATTTCTGAATTTGAATATTATACCGGTATCATCTGCGTAGAAGGCTGTAATGCTATTGTAATCTGCTTTATTTATAGAGAAATCATGGGTGTAAAGTATGTATAAAATCGGTCCAAGTTTGCTGCCCTGAGATACTCCGGCTAAGATGCTTCTTTTTGATGAGATGCAGTTTTGAATAGTTACTTGAAATGCTCGGTTTGAGAGATAACAGGATAGAAGCTTGATGAGTCCAGGAGGAAAATTTAGTTGCATTAGTTTGAATATTGTACCGGTGTGCCATACTTTGTCAAATGCTTTTGAGATGTCGATCATTAGGAATACTATTGTTTCTTTGTTTACTATTGCTCTTCCGGTGTAGGAGTTGAGTAGTCGTAAACCCGAAATTGGGTCGGTTGTTCAACGACAGTTATTTTCATAAAATAAAACATTTAGCTGAGCAATGATTAATAGGGTTTATAATGTTTCCAGATAAATATGAAAATTCTTCCGCCATTTTTTAACATTTTGTAAGATTGTTATTAAAAATGTGAATTAATTTTGAATAATAACAGACATTGATAGACAAGATTCAATGAAAAAGATAGGTAAAATATTTTGATTTTGTGTTTATTTCGTCACTGTCGTTTGCATTAATTAGCATATTTAAGGTTAGGACTTCGACGAGTCTCTGTTTAAGAAAATCCGATATATTATTCAGGAAATTTTCTTTTTTTGCGCAAAATAAAAGATATCACCTTTAGTTCCTAATGATGAGATTTTCATGTGGTATCAGGGATTAATTTCAAATATGCTAATTAATTAGTTCTACATCAGACACACTTTCTCTGAATAAACATGTGACTTTTTTTACGTATTTCGATTACTGACTCTCAAAATAAGGGGGGGGGTTGACAAAATTTCGAAGATTGGATCAAAAATTGGGGCGCTCAGAAGCTATATATATATATTTAGCGTGGTTCCAGTAGAAGGCCAAGCACTGTCGCCATAGAAGGATGAATAATTTAAAATAACCATAAACTAATCGTGTGCTAGACAAAAGAGAAAGGCATTTCTCCGTGGCTGAGCAATCTAGCTGAAACTATAAATAGAATGAAAAGAAAAGCCTTCTGATTCATTGTTTTGTGTTTACTCTGGTTTGGTTTTTTTCTTATTTTTTATTTTTATTTTATTTTGCAAATAGTTGATAGAAAAAATATTTCGACGTTTCGAGGCAGAAGATATTTCTTGTCGTTAATTTCTGCCCCAAAAGCAAAGATTGCTTTTGTTGAAAATAAAATTTGTGTCGAATATTAAATTATTTGATTTTCCAAGATTTTAGTATTTAAAGACATGAACTTTTTATATGGCATTATTTATATTTTTTAAGTTGTTTTTAACTTTTCTTAAGTATGAACATTTTAGACTAAAATAAAATTTACATTACATACAGAACTGTAGGGTAAATCACGAAAAAAAAGTATCTGTAAGAGATTATAATGCACATTCATAAGATTTTATATAATTCACGATATTTCATTTTCTGTAATTGAAAAAATTAGTGAATGTTACTTGACATTTTAAAAACATATATGTTTAAGAATATGATTCATTTTTTTAAAAAAAATAAATTGTTCATTCCACAAAATATGTTAGCTACGTAGCTTTATAATTTATTTTCCTTTTTCGAAAAAATAGTATGTTTGGCAAATAGTCAGCTCTTTTACGTCGGGTAATTTTAAAGCAGCCGAATAATTTCTTAACAAGGTTAAATTCTCAGCTAACTGGCAATAAATAATTCTAAGCTTTTTTTTTTCTATCAAAAGCTGGATAATAATTTTAAAACGAGCATTTACTTTAAAGAAAAACCTAAATGACATAACTAAAAAAATTTGACTAGTATATTATTAAAAAAAATAACAAAACAATCAAAGTTGTAGCGTAAGGAATAAGATTTTGAAAAGTGAAAAAATATAATTATTGGTAAAATAGTTCTACGAAATACAAGCGGCCACGTAATTAAAAAAATTATTTCAAGGTTAAGACAATATATAAGATGTTTTAAGAAGCTTAAAAATATTGGCTGCGTATACGGCAACTCTATTTTCTCGATTTCAGATAATCATTGTTGATATTACAATTTTATTCGAGAACATATAAATTGCTTCATAATTATTTTAAAAAATATAGCATACGAGAAGAAATTGATTAATATATTTTTCCAAATCAATGTACACATATGTATATTATTGAAATTGTATTAATTATTGAAACCATATCTATTGAAAGAACCAACTAAAAAAAATTAAAAAAGGCTGGTGTATAATTACATTTTATCCGAAATATGCTTTTATAAAACTCGTTCGTATTTTGAAAGAATCCAAATATGCATAAGAAAAACGATATATTTATGTAGAGAAAGTACATTTTTGTGTCCAATATTTCGTAACTTAGCGTATTTGAGGTCACCCCCAAGAACCATTAAGAATGACTACGTGATCATTAGAAAGAAAGAATTAATGGAAGAAAAAAAAAAGAAAGAATACTAAAAAATGATAGAAGGGGAGAAAACCAAGAATAGTTGATATTTAAAATACCTTCCAATTAAGTTACTGTTTATCGCATTCTCTCAAATTTGGATAGTGCTTTTATTTTTTACTTGCTTAAACATTAATTTGCAATGTATTTAGCAGAAGGGAGCAAACATTTTGAGACGATAATATCTTTCTGTTCTGTAAGCAAAATTTCTTAATGACGTAAATCAGTAATTTGTTGCTTTATTCATCCTAAATTGGGAGCAACTAATAATAAACTTCTTAATTTATCAAACACTTAACGGAAAAATTGAAATCAAAAGACGATTCAGTGTGTTTATTGTAATTAATCACCTTAAGATAAGAAAAAATATCAAATTTTTAATACTTCGTTGCATATTCTTTTGCTTCGATGATTGCAGCCTAGTCAAGGAATTATCGTCCATTCCAACCTTCGAAGAATGGTTTTCTTATGATTTACTCTTAAAGGACTTGCCTGTAAATCACACAATTTTGGAGGTGTGCTCATTATTCTGCACTGAGAAAAAAAGTACAGTCAAAACTACCAGAATATGGTCAAACTAACCATGTTTCTGGCTCTAGAAGAGCACAAAAAAACCAGGTAATTTTTATCAAAGAGCTTTGGTAATGACTTTTGAGTAAAATTAACCATAAAATATAATTTTTATTATCATGCTGTGAGGTAGCAAATGCGGCAAAATTAGGAAATTTTAAGCATAAGTCAGTAATTTTAACAGAGCAGTAAACATTTGCTTATTTTGTTTTTCGTCGGTGTTTTTTCTTCCGTTTTTTTTTCTCTTATGTAAGTTAACATTGACCATCATTTAAAACTATAAAAAATATGCATTTGAAATGTATAAACTTCTGAACAAGGCAGGACTAGATCAATAACTTAACTGTTAGTAAATAAATACTACAATAGGGTAAATACAATTACAACACCTAAAACGAAAGTACTGAGGTGGCGTGTTCAAACCCTGGATGTATCTATTTATTTATTGATACACACACATTACAAAATTGAGCTAATGCCGATTTACATATAGCACAAAATAGAGGCACGGTGGGATTCACGTTGCCCAATCTTTGTAATGTTATTTGAGCAAAACGGGTGTTTTGGAATAATAATGATTTTTACACCAGTCGTGTCCCAAATGCTATAGAAAATGCACGTAGCGGGCTCAAACAGAAAATAAATAAATTCATTTTAGATAGACATACATGACCATGCGACATAGAATCTCTTGCTAAATTACAGTACAAATAACATAAAAATGAAAAACACACTAAGATGTTGAACTCACTAAATTTACGCTTCTGAGTGTTTGGCAGAAGAACAATGGCGACCCCATATATTTATTTTACTTGAGCCTTGAGTATTGCTATTCCACTAACCACTTCGAAACGTTTATATAGTGGGATCGAATCCCGCTTTAGCATTCGATGTATAATTCTTGCTGTCTTTCGTAAAATTATGCCATCTGTTTTTTAACTAAAGAGCCTTTGTATTCAATAAGAAACCAAATTATAACGTAAATAAATCAGACTACCTCATAAAACATGAATGAAACAATCACCATAATATTACATATCCGAGTTTAGAATCTTTAAAACAATTTAATTAAGCATTTGTTGTAGTTCATTTACGTCGTGGGCTATTGGCGACTGTCTGGGAAACATCCCTGAAGATGATCCGAAGACACGATATCACAATCCTCTGCAGAGGGGATGGCATCCCCGCATCCGTAGCCCGACGAAGTCGAGCACTTTACAGAGGAACAATTTAACGGGGACCAATACCGCACAACCTCGGTCTCTACGCAGTGGTCACCACAGTGGTCATCCAAGTGGTCACCCACTTGGTTTGACTTCGGTGATCTGTTAGGAATTAAACATTTGAAGCCATCATTCCTGTCCCTTTAACTCTTATTTGCGAAATTATATTAGAAAAATAAATAGTTAGCAGTCATCTAACTCTTATCAACCACTTAAACAAACTCATATTTTAAATAAACCTTAGAAGTGTAAACAGAATTTTACCCTTCTTTTTGAATAGAGACATCAAAAGGTTACCAAATAAATCGTAAAATGATTGATAGTTCTAAAGACCATTTTGGAAATTGATACTTTAGACCAGAGATTCTCAACCACTGTGCCGCGTCACTTTTGTGTGCCGCCAAATTTCTAAAATGTGCTGCCAAATATTAGAAATGATAAAATAAAATTATACTGCTTTTTTTTATTACGAGTAAAGTTTAAATAAAAGAAAAGTGTATATAATATTATATATATACTTTTTATAATTTTTCCACGCTTTGACAGCGTGAACATCTTTGTCGGCGATTGTCTTGTCTCTGACAATCTTAAAATAAGTTAAAATAAGAAGGAAGTGCTTAAATTGTCTTTGACACACAATTTTTAAAAATGTTGGAAATTTAATGACTGTTAAAATTATTAATTAACAAAGGCTAAAGCAAGCTAAATATTAACTTTCAAGCGGAAATAAAAGCTAATAATTAAAGTAAGCTATGCAATTAATGGTTATAAAAACAAATTAACAAAGGATAACTATCAAAAAATAAGCTAACAATTAATAATTAGCAAAAAAACTAATTAACAAGAAATTACAAAAAATAATGATTAATTTAAAAAGACTAATAGTTAATAGCTATAGAAAAACAAGCCAACAATTAATAACTAACAAAAAAAATAACTGTTACTAACGAATAAAAATGAGTCGAAAGAAATAATCAATCCCTTAATAAACGTGCTTTTATAGTACATATTTCACATTCAAAATTATTATCACAAACTATTTGACACAGTTAAGTAAATAACTTTCAAACTAATTTTTGTAATTGTGTGCCGTCAAATTTGGAAATCGTTAATAGTGTGCCACCACCAAAAAAAGGTTGAGGCTTTTAGACCATTCATTTGGTCACTTTTTGGATTCGTCTTTCTTACTAATTGAATTGTAATAAGAAATTTTCGTTAACAAGAGGTAAAATAATCATATCAATATTTAGAATTTCTTTCACTAGAAATGTCACCAGAATGTGGGCTGTAACATTCATCCACGAAGTAGTATGTCAACATCCCATCATTGTACATTATGATGGAAAGCTCCACCCGTTTCACTGTTGGCCGTTGATACCGGGTGCCTTTTGAACGAGGAATAAAACGTCGACTTCCAAATACACTCAATTAAGAACACATAGAATACGCATAGAAATTAAGAAAAGACTTGGTCGATTATCACTAGAACTACTGGACCGAATTTAATAAAAAATTTTCATATGTATATACATTGATATAATTCAAAACAATTAACCATTCAATAACTGTAATGCACACGCATGATCATGCGTAACACTCGTTGGAGTCGGAAGGTATGAAACAGCGTTTGCAGAATAAACTAAAAAATGGGTTAATAGGGGGTATGGTCCCCTCTTACAGATATACAGGCCGTGCAGCGTGATTTCATACTTGAAATAAGGCAGTTTATCATTTTCTGTGGCAATTGGCCTGAATTGTCCTCTGGCAATATCATACCTTCCGACTCCAACGACTTTTATGCACGATCATGCATGTGTATTACAATTATTGAATGGTTATTTGCTTTGTATTGTATCAATGTATGTACATATCAAATTTCATTAAAATCGGTCCAGTAGTTCCAGAGATAATCGATCAAGTCTGCAAATTCTCTTAATTTCTTACACCAGTGTAAATTGAATATGGATTCATTACTCCAAAGGACCTTCTTCTAGTCTTTAGTTGACCATGCTTTGCACTCCTCTGCAAATTTCAATCGGATCATTTCATTCTCTGCCCAAATAAGATAATTTTTTACAGGAGCTGCATTCAGACGACGTTACTTACTGCAAGTCCGTGTTTTGTGGCTCGCATATTTGATTAGAACTCTTGTTTGGGTCGGCAAACAACTTTTTTCTGCATCAGGACGTTGAGGCGTTCTACGTCATCTTTCCACTTCTTTATTATGTGGCCAACAGTTGATTTTGGAATTCCAAACTTGGTGGATAGCAGAATATAAAACTTCTTTCAAGATAGAGCGTTCGCCTTCCAGTGATGCGAATAGGGTTCCGGAGATGGCTGGTCGATATTAATTGCTCATCCGGCTTCCACCCAGGGCTAAAGAGAAGAGCGAAGGGCTAGTTCATTCCGCTCTCAGAGCTGAAGCTACGATTTCTCTCCTCATGACGTCACTGTATACACAGATCTCGGAGATCGCTAGCAAAGATATTATGATAACTTTGCATCTTTCTCTCTGTAAAAATAAGTTAGACTTTTTCTGGTTATTAGATTTTAAATAGATTCACTTTACATAATTAACACATTATTTCCGTTCATAAACATAGTTCAAGAAAACTATCTTGGCCATTATATTAAAAAAAATATCATTTTAAACTTATAAAAATATTTTACTAGTTGGCGAAAATGACACTATAAATACTTTATTTTAAAAAGTTAAGTTTTAACTTTAATTATTAAGAAAAGCATATATCGACACTTTTTTATCTACATAATCTTTGATAACTATAAGTTGGGTTAAATTTAGAATCCTGCCGTTAATAGCAATTTGTTCATATTTAGTCATTAGGAAACATCAACCTTAAACGCTAATTACAGAAACAAAATAATAATTTAGGTTCATAATGATATTTGAAATTTTACAATTGCTTATAGATATTTAAATTTAAGATAATATAATTTATAAATATTTAATTTTAAGATAATATAATTTTTAAAAAAAATCATAAATATTTAGAATAACTACATTAAAAAATATGTAATGAAATTAGGAGAATTTTAAATACATATTTCATTTATGCTTTTTATTTACGCTTTAATTTTCTTTGACTTTATCCATTTTTAATTTTTTCGCCTGCCTTTCTTTTTGAAGTAACGAGGCGGTTTCTATTTAGATGGTAAATTTCTATAAAAGTTCTTAACGATAGAATAAACGTACTATTGCTGTTTCATATTAACCGCGTCATTTTGTTCTCAATTCGTTGAATCCATTCTTTGTTCATTTACTTTAGGGAACACGGGGAAAATTATATTTTTTCCTTTTGTGTTCAGAATTTTTGCAAGTTGCAATCGCGCAAACTGGCATTTCATTAATAGTTTTAAATTTTTGTAAATTCACTGCAATAAACAGAGGAAAATCATTTTATAAAACAACCAATGTCTTGGAATATGTCACAAAAAGGAGTGCTCCAATATTAGTTAGAGCTAGTTAGACCGAACCCTCCGTTCTTGAAGTAAAAGTGCAAGCTTCGCGCCACAGTGACGTCACTGGAGAAAATCGGATGTTTGGCGCGGCGAGAGTTTCTTCAAAGGAGTGAACCAGCCCTTCTATTCTCTTTAGCCTTGGCTTCCACCGACCACAGTGCTGACGTTATATATCCTCAGTGGTAGACGGATCATGGGTGAGAGTCTCCTTGCCGTCAGGCTAACCGTGGGAGGTTCTCCTGGTCTTTCTTTTCATGTAACGCTCCATGCTTTCCATGTAGAATGACTAAAGCTGTAAATTACTAATAAATTTTGCTTTCAGAAAAACATATAGTCTCAAAACGTTTGCTTTCTACTGTACGTATACAAAATAAAATATCGAGTCTTTTCATAATAAATCATAGTTTCCTATTAATTCCAAACCACAGATGATCTCTCACAAAGAATCATAAATATTCAATACATATTCCAATAAAAAAATTATTTTTAGACTTTAATTATTCATGGTAATAATTAAAAAAGTTCCCCGATGACGAAGGGACAGATAATTTTACTTTTTAATGACTCCCGTAGTCCAAGGTCACACGGTAGGCGTTTGGAACGTTTTATTTCAATTTTCTAAACTACACTAGATGACTTTTGAAGCCTTTTATAATTTCGCCTCATAATGCTCTTTTTTCAATTTCGACTTTTTTAATATATATATATATATATATATATATATATATATATATATATATATATATATATATATATATATATATATATATATATATAAAGAGAGAGTGAGGGAGATACGCGTGTGCGAGCTCCTTCGTCACACGAATTCTCCCCCTCTTCAGTGGGCGTAATCCTTAATCAATCTTCAACTGTCAAAATCGGAGAAGGAAAATCGGAGAGGTGAAGAACTAAGATGAAGCTTGGAGAGGGGTGCTAGAGGATTATCCTTTATCGCCTCTTATTTGCAAATTATTTATAACAAGCTGATTATAATGCTGATTAGTAGAGGAAAGCACGTGCTTTTTTGAAAGTTATTATCTTAAAATTTCTGATTTAAGTCTCTTGATTTAAGTTTAAGTTATTAATTCTTGATTTAAGTTTAAGTTATTTAATTTCAGACAATTTATCAAAAATGAAGTAAAATAATTCTATATTTATCACTTAATATAAATGGTGTTTTAAAAATCATACATTTCCATGAATTATAACTTAATGTTAGTTAATAATTTTAGTTTGCAGTTATTTAATTAAATTTTTGTTATGTTATTAATGTTCAGTTATTAATTATTATTAATTTCTTATAAACATTGCGTAATGTTTCTTAAATATAAGTTCTCAAAGGTTATAATGTTGGTTTCAATTTTTCGTTGGTTTACATTTATGCGCATTTTAATTTTTCTTAGTTATGATACTCAACTTATACCAGTTTTTTCATTATTTCGATTGTAACTTAATGATGTTAATGCTAAGTTCTCCTAATTGTAGTTATTTAGTTTAATTCACGTACAATGCAAATTTTTATTAATTATAGTTATTTTTTATCTACATTTTGTAAAAAAATTTTAGGAAAATTTTCAATTTTTTAAATGTCAAAAGTTTTTATTATTTTGATGTCATGTCATTTAAACTTATTTTTTATCTCTATCATCTATATTTATTTATTCGCTAATTTACAATTATACTACTGTTTTATAAAAAATATATTTTGTGAATTTTTGGATTATATTTGATTTTTTATTATTTTTCAATCATGGCTATGCGTGGAAATTTAACTGTGGCATAACTCTTATACGAATAATTTCGTAATCTCTTCTTAAAGAAGTAAATGTTTGGGAAATCTGTTTTTAACGGTTAACAAAATGTATTAATAATTATAAGAAATACACATGGAAATCGAGAAAAAAAGTTATATATTCATTTATTTAAATCGAAAGTCTTTATCTCTTTACAGGAAGGGTTTATAAAATGAAAAATTATGCTCGGGCTTTCAATAGTTGCACAATATATACATCACAGTATATGTCATGCCCTGCGAAAGATTTTATTCATTGCAAATTTTTCTTGCTGAAAAGCAGAAAATTTTGTATTTGCTGTTATTGTATTTGTTTATTATGCTACATACATACATACATACCTTACCTTTGAAAAAATTTAGTCAATAAATAATTGTGTCAGTAAGTATTACAAGTAAGTACAGTCAGTATTTTTACACTATAAGGCATATTTTAACGAACCGTTTGTGACGAACCGTATCTTTGGAGTATAGAATTACTACTTGTTTATATTTTGACGGAATAGGATGGAATGCTTATTGGTTTATGTGGGTGTAAACTTGTTTGCAGTTTGAGTTTCGTTATATAGTATTTCGCATGCTTTGGATCATTTTTTTTAATTGCTAATATTTTATTACAGGATATTCAGGTAATATCAACAGGGGTGATTGAGAGCCCAACTCAAAAATCCCGAAAATTTCTTGAGCACAATCATTAATGACGGATATCAAATAATTAATGTCTTTATAAATTTAAATCATTGATATTTTCACAACATGAAATTCTAATTAAATTAAAAGCAGTATATTTTAAATTAATGATTATATATAAGTTTATTTTTTATCTCGAATAACCTTTATTATTCTACCAGAAAAGCTATTTACAAATGAATGAGATGCCAACTGCAAATTCTAGTTCTAATATTTTTAAATAAAATGTATAAGAATTTTTATACATAAATGTGATCGATGATTTCTTGAAACTTTCCGGATGGCGGAATCCGGATTTTTTCCGGCGCACAATTCTCTCTGTTATCAATAATAATGTACTGTAAATTTCAGCTTATTTAATTGCAGTAATTATTATTAGCGTATTTAATTTGAGAAAAAGTGCCGGAGTATATATATACTCTCAGAGGGCTTGAGAAAACGCTTCTTTTACCTTTCACTGGTCCTAAACAATGAAGTCTGTGGAGGAATCTCCCCAAGGGGAAAGTTTCAAAAAAAGCACAGCGTCTTTAAATTTGAAATTTAGTTTTTAAAAAATTTTAATTAAAAAAATAGAATAAAAAATACAAAAAATATATATGCTATTAGTCAAAATTTTTTTTTTATCTTAAAGAAAAAGTAAAAAATAGTAGTGTGGGAAAGTTTCTGTATCGTATCTGCGCCAAAATAGCTGCCAAGATTTGGCAAAAATCAAGCAGTGGCTTACGAAAAACTGAAAAAAAAGTTAAAAAAAATTAAAAGAGGGTGACCTCTAAGTGTAAAATTCCGGCAAGCCATTCATTTATTCCAGTTTCATGAACCGGACACTTTGGCAAGTTTTGATACGTCCCTAACAATGCAAATAAAGTCATACAGTTATCTCGAGTGTTATCATGAGTACAAATAAAATGTTATCATACGTTAATAGAAGATTTGACTTACTTTGGCATCTTTTATTAAGACCTATGACTAGACTAGTTCCTCTCTGAAATAGAAAATTCCTAAATTAAAATAACATTATTTTATGAACATTATAATTTTTAGTGTCAAAAATTAAATGATGCTGATTACTCAATTCAAGTTTAAGCGTGAAAGTATAAGAGGAATCACAAATGAGGAGCTAAAAAAGAACAAAATATGCAATTATTAGCAACCACTAAGTTTCACCATTGATGCTTCTTCACTAGTTATGTTTCGACAATAATTTCATAAAAGGCGGTGATTACAGAACATACTGAATATACGCTGGTGTGTAAGAAATTAAGATAATTTGCAGACTTGGTCGATTATCTCTAGAATTGTTAGACCGATTTTAATGAAATTTGATTTGTACATATGTACATTGATACAAAACAAAACAAATAACTATTCAACAATTGTAATACACACGCATGATCGTGCGTAATAATCGTTGGAGTCGAAAGGTATGAAACAGTGGTTGCAGAATAAATAAAAAATGGGTTAATCGGGGGTCCCCTCTTACAGATATACAGGCCTTGCAGCGTGATTTCATTCGTGAAATAAGGCAGTTTATCATTTCCTGTGGCAATTTCATACCTACCGACTCCAACGAGTGTTACGCACGATCATGCGTCTGTTGAATGGTTATTTGTTTTGTATTAATGTATGTACATATCAAATTTCATTATAATCAGTCCAGTAGTTCTTACACACCAGTGTAGATCTTTATATGAGAGGACTGTATCATTTGAATCAAAATATTTTTTGTAAGTAAAATTTATTTCAGAAAAACTATAAAACTAAAGCAAAAGGTAAAAAATTTTTTTTCACCAATACTCTTAGAAATTTCTCAAAAAAATTAGTTAATTAACAGTTTATTTAATTGTTATTTTACCATATTTAACTAAAACAGTCAAAACACCCTAAAAAAAGATGTTATTCAAACTGTTAACAGTAAGAAAAATCGTCTATTGACTGTTTTCCTCTAATACGATTAAACAGCCAGAACCCACCAACTAGGTCAACTTATTGAAGCAAGCCACTTAAATTTTTTGAAGTTGGGTACATATTATCACCAGTAGGGATAATCTGTCAATCTCATGACCGGCTGAACGGGAGTTCAAATCCAGCGTTGACACTACAATATTTCTTCTACACATGAAGAGTATCTAGTGTTTAGCACTGCACAATTGGCGACCCCCCAAGACTATCAGAATACGACACTCTCATTGACGCATAGATAGCCCCACCAGAGAAATTAGTTATGCCACATTGCACGGTTCATTTGACAAAACACAACTCAATCACAACTTAACCATTACCTTAAAAAATTCCTAACTTCAAGGTCTAGTTAATTTCATTATTACGGTTTTAAAACTGTGCCAGTTGTAAAATGGTTAAAAAACAGTTTAGTTTTGTATTCATGTTTCTTTTAAGCAGTTGTAAATAGTTAAGATACCATAAAGGTGAAAAATGTTTCTAACAGTAAAGTTTACAGCTAACTGGATGGACAAACTGCTGCCTATTATTATACTATAATTTTAGAATGAAAATTCTAACAGTGTACAACACTTAAGCTATAACTTCTCCAAGGAATACAATTTGCTCCCTTCAAACTAATTTTTTTTTATTTTTTAAAATAGACTATATAAATCAATGAAAATGTCATTAAAAATGTATAACAGTGTTCGCCCGCAAATTTTTTTTAATGAACTTATTAAAAAAAAAATAATGAAGCAATTAATGTTTCATGCATTTTAAATACAATTGACTTTTAATAATTTGTTGTAAAACATTTAAAAAAAAAGTTAGAAAATTTTTTAAATTATGTAGGGGTCACATTTAACATTATGAGGACAAACTGAGTAAAAAAAGAGAATGTATTCTAGTGTTGAAAATATTTTAAAACCAACTTATTATGACAAGATTGATTTCATTTGAATGCAACACAACATACGACAACATTTTACAATATTATATGGTATTTTTAAAAACATGTCTTTTAAGAAAGAAAAGAATAAAAAATATTAGGGCTGATTTACAACAATAAAAAGTGGATTCCTAATCTAGACAGTTAATTTATATTATTTTTATTATATTTTTTTCATGGTGCATAGCAAAATTTTTCAATAAAAAACAAACACCTTTTAAGTACTTTTTAAGCACTCAAAAAATATTTTAAATCACTTTCCAAAAAAAAAAAATCATAATTAGAATCTGTGCAGCAATAAAAAATATTTTTTTCTATTGTTAGAAGTTCTTAACATAAAATCAATAAAATTGAAAAACGTTTTCAAAAACTTAACATAATCATGAAAGAATAGCTAGTTTCTGATAAAATTGAGAAATTTTCGTTGTAATTTAGAACGACACGGCAAAGAGAAAAATTTCTTTCTGAAAGCACTTTTTACAAATGCCGAATAAAAAAAAAGCATCTTTAAGGTATTTTGAAAAACGTTAATCTTTAAACACTTTTTAAAAACGCATGTTTGAATAATCGGTTTTCAAATTGGTTCATCAAAAGTTTCTTAAGAACTCTATCAACTTGGCGAACTTAAAATGTATACACTTATTTATAATCGATAAAAACATTGCTTATTATCTATGATAGTATACATAAAATAAAAATTATATATGCAGTCTTTTTTAAATAAAATCTTCATTATACGAATCAATTCAAAAAAATTTTTTTTAACGACAAAATTTAACTTATACAAATTGAGCCGAAGATGAATGATTTTTTAACATTTGAATCCACTGCCATATTGAATTTTGAAATCAAATTCTTCAAAGAATCGCTTTTTATTTTGGAATAACGCCTTTTTGACATCGAATTATCTTTTTTATACAAATTATTAATTATTTTGAGTTGCATTTTAAAATTGCCTTAGTATTAAAGATACTCCTTAAAGTAAGGTACATAAATTTTTAAAACAATTTAAACTAAGAAAATTTGAAGTAAATCGATAGTTATAAAATTACAAGCTGATTTCAATTAAATTGTTAATAACACACATTTTGTTTAAATTTCGTGTTCAGTAGTATAAACGGCTATAGCTTAAACTAATGTCAAAATTTGTACATTGCAATTCAAAAAATTTCCGACAGTTATTAAATAAAATAATTAAACAAAAATAAATTATAAAAAAAAAACTAATAAAAATTATTTTTTCATCGAATAGAACAAACTTCAAAAGTGAATCAAAAATTGTTTAAAAAAAAGTTGTAGAAATGGCGAAAGAGTAAAATTATCAATAGGAATGATCTCCTTATATAGAAAATCTTTAACAGTGTTATTTAGAAAAAGTTGTATTTTCAAATGTAACACCCACTCCATGGTGTCGGCATTTATTTATTTAATTCATATTTACAATTCAATTATTTATTTATTCATTTTGGTGGCCTGAATTTTTCTTAATCGGTCCCTGAATTTAATTATATAATTATAAATAATATTACGCCTGTTAAGAAATAAATTAAGACTAGCACTCAGTAATCAGCATTTTCGAACCATTGGCACAAGTAGTTACTTTAGAATTACACCAAATATTACAAAATTGTTTTTAGTCACAAAGCAAAAATATTCCTTGTTTTCTCTACATTTTTCCATTTTGAAAAGTGCATTTTGATGCACTTTGGGTTAAATTTTTTAAATATTTTTCCGTTTTTTCTTGTTGTAAAATTACTATATTTTTTAAACTTTTATAATTTGATTATACATTACTATCATTTATTATTATTTTTAATGAATTTTTGTTGATGTTGTTTCCTTGCACATTTAAGCATCACTCTGGCAGAAGAAACAAATGGAAAAAAAATAGGCACTCAAATAATATAGTCAAATATAAATTTACAGAGCTTTTATTTTTTGCTAACGACATCCTAAAGAAATAATTGACACTTTTAGCGGAACCTATTTATACAGATGATTTCATTTTGTGTAAGCAAGCTAAAAAAACTTCCTTCCTCGACTGTAAAAAAAATAATAGCAAATTAATGCTGAAGGGAGATAGCCCTGGAAGGGAGGAACTGCTAAGAAACGTGAGACTCTTTTCTGTTTACAAATAAACAGGTTTTGATGTTTTCGGTACCGTATTTCTAAGTGTTAATTGCAGTTTTTTCCCCGATCTTTTCACGATATGTATATTTCTTCCTTTTCTAAATATATAAATGCTTCAAAAGCATTAATTTTGAAGTGGTTGAAGAAAGAGTAATTTTATAATTTATTTAGGAATGTTTATAATATGTTTATAATTTATTTAGGAATGTTTATAATATGTTTATAATTTATTTAGGAATGTTTATAATATGTTTATAATTTATTTAGGAATGTATTGAAGTGACCATGAAAAGGAATGAACAAAACATAAATAGACGATAGGAAAGACCTAATTTAATTAAAAATCAATATTTTTCTATTCTCTGAATTGCTGTTAACAAGCGTTTTCAGAATTGCTCCGGAACATTCAAGTCCTCTTAAATTAATATCGAATTTTGCACAGCTCTGATATTGCACAGTTCTCAAATTGTACTTGACTCTTTGTTTTTATGCATCAGCTCTTATTGGCTGATGAAAAGACTCTCATTAAGTTGAAATAATATTTGCTAAGATTTTCGTGCGTTAAATATGAGTTAGTATTGCAATAATAAGATTGAATGTTTTCGACTCATAGGTCTTCTTTTATAGCCCAGACAACTCCGTCATTTTGAACCCAATCCAGAAGACTCCTGGATCAATTATTGGGAGACTTTTTGATGGACTAACTCGCATTTGCGTTACATGGACCTTCCACGGTTAGCCCGACAGTAAGTCTACCACTGGGGATATTTTACTTCAGCACTGTGGTCGGTGCAAGCCGGAATTCATATCAGTCAGTCATAGCAAGGATCGAACCCGGGTCATCACATTGGGAGCGCTCTATCTCCTGAGCCATCACGGCTAAAACATCAATACTGTTACATGCAAACTATTCTTTCACAAGCTTTGAGAGATATCTTACATAAATGTCAATTTTTGGGACATCATTAAATCTGCGTATGAAAAAAACTCCGACAATTTGCAAAAATCGAAACAACTCACCAGAAGTGATACTGACTTGAGTAAAAAAAAAAATGTCATTCTTTAAAGAATCATTTCTTGTTCCTGTCAAACCCATCACTTTGGAATAAATTGTCAGAAAAATATACTTTTCCTCGATCAAACTGTTATCTTTTATTAACTGATGAATGACTTTTTTATACCTTCATAAATCATGTCTTGTAACTATGATAATTTTGATAACATCCTATGCAATTTCAGTTTTCTTAACGTCAGTTTTCTGCTGTTTTTCTTAGTCATTTAGGTTTACATTTTAAACTATAAACAGCTCAATAGAAATCCGATGATTTGCAGTTGATTTTTAGATAAATTTTATCCCTACAGTTTTCACATAAATTTTGATAAAATTTATGTTTTTTTTTCTCTGATAATTTTCTTTCTAACTTCTTGATGATAGTTCATGGAAGTTGAATATTTGTGACCATGGCGACATTGTGGGCAAGACAATAAGAAAAAAATTTGCCGGATACATTTGAACCTGAAAATATACCAGTTTATCTAAGTTTTTATGTTTACAAATATTTATTCACATAATATTAAATAACGGAGACTTGTATGTCACTGCACGTTGCTCGTGTGACCAACAGTAGCGTTGTTCCAATTCTATAACACTAGTATTTTAGATGCAAATTGGAGGAAACATACACCTAAAATCAAAAATTTTCTCTAAAACGTAGGTTCTCAATCTCTTTTTAAAATAACTATGTTAGAGCCGTGATGGCTCAGAAGCGTTCGCCATTGAATAGGGTGAACCAGGTTCGAATCCCAGCGACGGAACGAATACCGCACCCGGCTTGCACTGACCCAGGACTAAAGAGAATAGAAGGGCTGGTTCACTCCTTTGAAGTATCTTTCGCCGCGCCGATCCTCCAACGTCACTCTAGTGACGTCACTTTGGCGCAAAGCTCGCACTTTTACTTCAAGAACGGAGCGTTTGGCCTTACTAGCTCTAACTAATATTGGATCATTTCTTTTTGCGAGATATTCTAAGACATTTGTTATTTTCTATAATGACTTTCCTCAGTTTTTGCAGTGAATTTACAAGAATTTAAAACTATTATCGAAATGCCAGTTTGCGCGATTGCAACTTGCAAAAATTCTGATATAAAAACAAAAGGAAAAAGTATAATTTTTCGCGTGTTCCCTAAAGTAAATGAACAACTATGTGAAGAATGGATTCCGAAATGACACAGTTAATATAAAACAGCAATACGTTTATTCTGTCGTAAAGAACTTTTATAAAAATTCATTATCTAAATAGAAACCGCCTCGTTACTTCATAAAGAAAGGCAGGTGAAAAGAATTAAAAAATAGATAAAGTCAAAGAAAATTAAAATGTAAGTAAAAAGTATAAATAAAATATATAGTATATAGTTGAAATTCTCCTAATTTCATAACATATTTTTTAATGTAGTTATTCTAAATATTTATGATTTTTTTTAAAAAATTATATTCTCTTCAGTTTAAATATCTATAAATTATATCATCGTAAATTTAAATGTCTATAAACAATTGTAAAATTTCTAATGTCATTATGAACCTAAATTATTATTTTGTTTCAGTAATTAGCGTTTAAGGTTGATGTTTCCTAATGATTAAGTATGAACCAATTGCTATTAACGGCATATTTTAAGATCAGGAATTCTAAATTTAACTCAACTTATTGTTATAAAAGAATATGTAGATAAAAAAAGTGTCGATATATGCCTTCATTTTTCTTAATAGTTAAAGTTAAAACTGAACTTTTTAAAATAAAGTATTTATCGTGTCATTTTCGCCAATTAGCAAAACATTTTTTAAAGTTTAAAATGGTATTTTTTTTAATATAATGGCCAAGAAAGTTTTTTTTGAACGGAAATAATGTGTTAATTACGTAAAGTTTGAAGGCTAATAACCATTATTTTTACAAAGAGAAAGATGCAAAGTTATCATATCTTTGCTTGCGATCTCCGAGATCTGTGGACACAGTGACGTCATAAGGAGGGAAATCGTAGCTTCAGCTCTAAGAGCGGTGTGAACTAGCCCTTGTATTCTCATTAGCCCTGGCACTGACCACCGTGCTGATCCTCAGTGGTAGACGGATCATGGATTAGAGTCTCTTTTCCGTCAGGCTAACCGTGAGAGGTTTTCATGGTCTTCCTCTCCATGTAACGCAAATGCTGGTTAATTCCATCCAAAAGCCCTCCACGAAGGCAAATTTCTCCTAATACTTGATTCCGGAGTTCTCTTGTCTTCTGGTTCGGGTTTAAAATGACAAGGCTACGGAATTGAATATTAGTAGTCGTAAACCAAAATAATTGGGTTCAACGTCGGTTATATAAGCACAAATTTCAAAGGTACCCGTAGACATTTTCCAGTGGGGTGTTACCAGGAAAACATTTAATATTTAAAAATTGACAATATATTTTTATATTATAAAAATAATTTCACATGGGCACATTGTTTAACTATTCTCTAATTATTTAAAACTACTATGTTCCAAAATAACAATTTTTGAAAAAATATTTACACAACATTTAAAAATAAATATACTGTTTGATCGAAAGTTGCACAACATGCAATTACATAGAAGAAGGAGGCGAAATCTCAAGGAAATACTATGAATATAATGGTCGTCGAGGCAATGAAGGCGTTGAAATCTTTTGAAAGGTTATAAAAACATTCAGTGATCAAAACATTTATATTTAATAAAGTCAGAAAAGATTATGAATTGTGTTCATTACGACCATGCGTTCACTTTTCTCTTAAAACGTGTTGTCTAACCATAAATAATGTGTATTGTAGTTAGTTCACAATATGTTCGTAAAATAATGTTTATTCGCCTCTGACAGAATAATTCTGTAACAAAGATAAAAACCAAAAAAAATTGCCTGCAAACAAGTTTGTCTTGTTAAAATCATTAAAATATTAATAATCGGCTAGCTTAGTTAAATTTCAGAATATTTGAAGTTTAATATGTAAGACAAATAATATTGTTACCATATTAAAATTTAACGTTTAACACTAGATTGCCCAAGGAAGTAATGACACAATTTCTTAGAATTTTGTGACTTTTCGTGCAACATAGATTTTTTTATTGTCAATATTTACTAATAACTTGTTATATAACTGTAAATAATATAAAAAATTAATTTTAAACAAATTTCTTTACACATTCGTTCACAATCTAGTCACTTTAACTGCTTTTTGGCAATATAGGTATATACTAAGTTTCAGTCTTTCTAGTGTTAAAATAGTGTAAAATAATGAGTAAAACATCTGCATTTACTTTTTTTTAATACAGACTGATCTGTATGATCCTGATTCTACATTATTTACTGCAAATGATTAAAAAAACAACAACAATATAATCTATTGGAAGCTGTGATTACACTAAATAAAGAGAAAATTTCCAGCTAATTCTATTAACTTGTGCAATGTACAAAAATTATATATATATATATATATATATATATATATATATATATATATATATATATATATATATACAGTGAAACCTCCTGTTATGGACACTCCTGCAAAACGGACGCCTCTCAATACGGACATATTTTTAATTCCCCGGGAATCTTCTATGAATAAACCATTACATACATTCTCCGCAAAGCGGACACTCCCGTAACCGGACGCGGACAGTCATTTTGGTCCTGAAACGTTGTTTTTTATCTCTACAGACCGGACACTACTTTTTCTAAATAAATTGCAAGCTAAAAAAATTCAACTTTTCACCATTTTTAAAGCATGTAAATAAAACTTTTTGCCTTATCCATGACTAAAAATATTGTTAAGCTATTTTACCACCAAAAAATCAATCTTTCTCCTGTCACCTTGCCTTATCTTTGTAAAGAAAGGAGAGAAAATGGTACTGCACTCCTGAAATAATTCTGACAGCGGCATCTTTTGAACTTTTCATCTGAACCACACAGGTTATGAGACCCCTCAAGTTGAAATGACTTCTCTCAATGCTTCTACCCCATTGAAAATTTTTTTAATTTTCTTATCAATTTGTAGACTGTATTTAACACAATTGGGGTAAAAAAAGGAGAACTGAAGGATAATCTTTGAGGTGTTTATATTAATGAAACATTTATTCAGACACTTGATTGCTGATCAATTGTGAATAATTATCTCCATAGGTCCTCATGACTTACAGGTATGCATTATTTTTTTTTCTGCGAATCATGGGAGGTTTATTTTCCAAGAAGGTATTAACCATGTTCCCTATCAAATGATAAGTAGGTGTAAGGGGATGTGAACCTAATAATTGAAACGGACTGAGGATAGTACGCTCCTATTTGGTATCATATGTCTAACTTTAGTATCTATGCTAATAGGAAAATTATATTTATTTATCTATAGCTAAATCCAGAATTATGTATTTATATCAAACTTCTTTATATATTCTTTTTTATATTTCTTATTGTTTAAATAAATATTCTTGTAGATATTTACAGTATCCTTGTAGATATTATTTAATTATTTCTACATCTTTGAGAATATTCTAAAAACAATTTACGGTGTTAAATTTCGTTATTAGGGTACCCTTCCCGTAAACGGACAACTCTCATAAACGGACAAATTTTTTGGTCCCATGAATGTCCGTTTAACGGAGGTTTCACTGTATATATATATATATATATATATATATATATATATATATATATATATATATATATATTTATATATATATATATAAATTCCAAAACTAACTTCTATCTCCAAAATTCAATTCAACTTTGGTAGGTAGGTACTTATATTTTTATACTTTTTAAAATTATTTCGCTTTAATTAAGGTACGTAGGTAGGTAGGTACATTTTTTACTTCCAACTAGAGCAATGGGCTATTGACGACGGTCTGGGAAACATCCCTGAGGATTATCCGAAGACATGACATCGCAATTTTGATCCTCAACAAAGGGGATGGCTCCCCTGTCTTAGTAGCCTGACGACCCGTAAGAAATAGAGCACTTTACGGTAGAACAGATTAATGATACCGCACACTCTCGGTCCCTACTCAGGCTAATCAAAGTGGTCACCCACCCGCTTACTAACCGCAGCCCGTGATACTTGCCTTCGATGTTCTACGGGGAACCATGTCATTACGATCAGTCCACTGCGGGACCAATTCAACTTTGATTAGGGCTGTCGGTCATTGCAAATGGAAATGACACACTTTGGTGGAAAGTTGTGGATCGTGAGTTCGATCCTCACAGCAAACAAAACATCAGGTGAGAATACGCATTAGGGTGGGGAGTAAAAAAAAGTTTTCGATAATCACTACTTCACAAAAGTTGTATATGGACTAGCATATCACACGTGAATTTTTTCAGATTTTTATGCACCATCTTCATTTCTAGCAAAAGTCTTGAAATTTTAAAATTTTTTAAAAACCACGCATTTTTGCAAAATTTTTCAAATGTTCAAAACGTGTCGGATAAAAACAAATTATTTCACAAATTTTGCATAAAACGTAATATTGCTAGTAATTTTTTTCAAAATTTTTCTATCATATTTTGTTATCCTAAAGTATTTTTGAGTTTTGCAATTTTTCAATAATTTTCCGCTAATGGGTTTATTTTCACAGTAAAAATATGATAAGGCAGTTTTGGAAAAATGGAAACGGTTCTCAAAAGATTGAAAAAGACAGCAGTTTAATGGGTCAATTCATTGTTAGACACGTGTCTCGAAATCCTTATAATGGTTGTCCAAGAAACCAAACGTTACAATTGGATTCGGCTGAATAAAAACGATACGGAAAATAATAAACAACTCAAGGAAACTTCCTTTCCAGTTCAACATTGTCGTTCATTGCTTTAATGCAGATATTCTTAAAATTGTGACAAAAGTTGACGATTTCAGAAAAGAATTTGGATAATTTTTTGGGACATCGCTGAGTGCAAATGCAGCTGTAAAAAAGTAGGGAAAATTCATTTCAAATAGTCTTTTATGACAAGCAAACTCTAATATGAACTAATATGAAAGGGTTCTATTAATTTTCAAGTCTGCGAACAGTTAATTAAAAAGATGGGTAGATAAAAAACGAATCTAGCAAGTTTCCAAATTTTCAAGAAAGCAAGCTTTCAGTTCGAAAAAAAAGGTGAAAAAGCGCATTTTGAAAACTTGGAATTCGATGTCAAAGATATACCAGAAATCTCATTCACACCCCAAATCGGGATTGTTAGGCCAGACACGGCAAAGACTTGATGATGCCGTAGCATTTACATATGATTTACAGAAAACGAAGAACATACTAAGAAGAAAAGAGTAATTTTAATGTGGGAAACAATACCTGAAGTAGTAGAATAGGAAGACAAAGGTGCACTATCTTTTTGATGCTTTGCTGGTAGATTAACCGCATATTTAATTACGTCAGAGGCAAATATGATAAGCAATTCTTTTATCTGTAAACTTAATAATCTATTTGCAGAAAATTAAATACTCTTAATTATTTGAATTTATTTAGAAATAAAAAAACATACTTTCAAAAAAAAAAAAAACATTTTCCTTTTTTTATATTATAATGAAAGCGGCAAAAATTACTAAAATTCGAAACTTGCGTATTGTAATATCGTATTAAAAATATTGGGTCTTTTAAAACCACGTGGAATTTTATAGCAATAACCAATGAAAAAGCGATCGAGAAACAAAATAAAATTATTGGAAATTGAGCGCATTTAAAGTGATGACTCAAATATGCAATTCAAAATGTTCGAAATTTTTTTATTTCTTGAAAAAAAAAAAATTCATTGTGTTCAGAAGGTTGTGTGCACCTCTACTTCAAGATATTTAGAGAAAAAAAAACTAAATGCTGGTCATGAAGGATCGTTTCCATCTATAAAAAAAAGTATATGTCTATCGATTATTGAAGAACTAACTCATCTTTCTATCCTTTAGCTTGAGGTATAAAGGAATTCGAATTTTCTAAATAGCAACGCAAGAGATACTTCTCTACTAGTTGTAGTTGGTTTCGACGGGACTATGGTAAATGTAGGGGCCTGCTCATACGATCCAAGTTCTTGGACGAAGATTGATTGAAATTGATGGAAACTTATTTTGCTTGGATCATGTATGATAGTATGATAGATGGATGATAGTAGAGCATGTTCTACTTTCCAACTAAGTTTTTTCCCCTTAACCTATCAGCTTCTTAGGTTTTATAACGTCAACAAGCAGGTATCAGAATAGTGCATTTAGCTGTACGTTTTAATATATTTTAATCCAAATAAACTTATTTGTGTTATTATGATTTTATTTAAATTTAGTTAGTAATTTTGAATTAATGTAAGTATGATTTTATAATGTTGATTATGAACGATAGGCACGACCCATCAGTGATATTCAAGAACAGATTCTCAGATTAAAGTTAGTGTCTGCTTAAAAGGAGGCGATTTTCACTCAAATGAACTGGACGGTCCAACCAATGGACAAGAATTTGCTCAACTGCCCCTTCAAAGGACTGAAAAAGATTCGTCAGAAATGAGATAAGGCCATGCAATAGAAAATATACACATGAAGCCTGTATAAATAGGAGTGTACCTTATTAGAGAGAATATTGAAAAGCAGATGGCGAAAGAGTACTTCCGATTGACACCTAAGTTTGAAACCATTCAATATTATTCTTTCAATCTAATTTTCAACAAAACAAAACGAATGAATTTGGAAGACTCCGCAAGTTTGCTATAATGCTACCCAACAGATAGCCTGGTTGGAGGGCCCATGTCAAAGAGGTCATAGGTTCGATCCCCTCCGGCCGATGACTCCCAGCGTAGTAAATGATGGCTGATGCATGTTAGATCTGTCGAGTCACAAAGTCCACCATGTTCCCATAACAAATCATACCTCTGGGGGTAGTGATCCAAGAGTTTTCTTGTCTTCTGGATTGGTTCAAAATTACAAGGTTACGGAGTTGAACATTAGTAATCGTAAACCTAAAATTGGGTCGGCTGTTCAACGACTGTTAGAAAATATAAAAAAAACAAAAGCTAGTTTACACAAATATAGCCAAATAAGGGATAACACTCAAAATATGGCACACTTTATTTATGTTGTGATATAAATTTTGTTAAATTTGTTTTAGGCTGATGACCTGCTAGAATTTTACAGAAAACTCTTATGAATATTAATACACAATAATACAACTTCCTAGAATATGGCATAAGCGGAGGGATACACCGGTTTACATTCATTAATCTGGTTACAATATTGTTCTGTGTCTCTGGTGAGTTCCGGTCTGTGAAATCTGTGTTGCACTGACATTTGTACAGTGTTGCTCTGGAAGATTCTACTTATACATTTTTGAATCTCCAATTGACACGAAACCCTGTGCTTGGTACAGTATTCATAAAATCATAGAAATAAAATTTAAAAGAAATTTTTTATTTATTCTATTTCTATCTGGGTGTTTCAATAAGAAAAAGAGTTATAACTTCACTTAAATCCATTTTTCTTACTCACCTTTAATTCTGGAATGAAATAAATAATGAATGAAATTGAACTTAATAAGAAGAAAATTAAATAAAAATCTATTCACAGATACAGACAATAGGTTGAAAAGAAACTATTAACTCAATACATTTTATTCACTAGTATTTATTTCGAAATAAAAATTAAAAAAAGAAATGACCTAGTTAGATGCGCAAAAGCAAAAATGTTCATTGTATCCATTTGTATAAATATTTCAGATATTAACTTTTATTTATTTTCCTTGAGCCACTATTCGATACCGGTAGTATATCCTCTCCCAACGATAACAGTGTGGTATTAACTAATTATAAAAATATGCTTTTTAGCGGCCAAAAACATTATTTCTGAATAAAATATTTTTTGCATTCCAGTTCAAGGAGAATACATTCGAACTCAATATCAGTAAAGAGCCATTTTCTTATAAAAAGTCGGCATCATTTAAAAGTTTATGATATTTTCTGTCCAAAGTATCACTATCTCTGAATCTATTATGATATCAAATATACATTTTAATCGTAAATAATTAAACAATGCTTACTTACAACAATGATTTATATCAGTCTCCTTAGTCTTTGAGAACTATGGAGAGTCTTAAAAATGGTGCACAGAATTTAACTACACAGGTGTAAGAAATTAAGAGAATTTGCAATACTTGGTTGATTATCTCTAGAACTACTGGACCGATTGTAATTAAATTTGATACGATTGATACAATACAAAACAAATAACTATTCAACAATTATAATACACACGCATGATCGTGCGTAACACTCGTTGGAGTCGGTAAGTATGAAATTGCCACTGGACAATTCAGGCCAATCGCCACAGGAAATGATAAACTACCTTTTTTCAAGTGTGAAATCACGCTGCAAGGCCTGTATATCTGTAAACCCCCTATTAACCCTTTTTTTTTTGTTTACTCTGCAACCGCTGTTTCATACCTTCCGACTCCAACGAGTGTTACGCACGATCATGCGTGTGTATTACAATTGTTGAATAGTTATTTGTTTTGTATCGTTTAAATGTATGTGCAGTCCACAAAAAAAAAAAAAAAAAAAAAAAAAAAAAAAAAAAAAAGATATCACCCTGAATAACTTTCGTTCTAATGGTCGGAACTAAGTGTCAATCTTAATAGTTTCTGGGGGAGACCTCAAATATGCTTATTAATTAGTGCTAACTACTAATTAAGTCACGAAATCAGACACAAAAAGGTGCTTTCTCTGAATAAACATATATTTTTTTAAACATATTCTGATTCTTAACCTTCAAAATATAGGGGGTAGCCGCAATCTGGGAAATATGGTCCCCATAATTTGGCCAGGAGAGCAATCCAAAGTTCGGACCCCTTAATGTTAATTTCTCTTTTTGCATTTTTAGTCATATTTTTCAAACTAATTAAGCAATTCAAGGAGAATTGCACTCACTTATTAAACCCATTTACCCAAAGATAATTTCATGCAAAAAATAATTTTTAATAATTATTTATTATTATTTAATTTCATTGTGAATGAAAAAAATTTGAATTATGGGGTATATCGTATTAATCTACGTATTTTTCTATATTAAAATCTAAAGTTTCAACAGTTTTCATACGGTAGAAGCCGAGAAAAATTAAAATTAATTATTTTTGAAAAAAATAATTTGGCGACAATGAAGAAATATTTAAATGGGGCGATTAATTTTTAAATGTGGTTAACTTACGAGGACTTGATTTACGCGCGTGTAGAGTAAAATTTCATTCATATATTTTCGCTAATAACCGATTGCTAATCCTTTTTTAAAATTATAAAATACGATGTTTTTTTTTTTTTTTTTTTTTTTTTTTTTAGTTTCTTTAGTCTTTCATTCATCAAATTTATTCGTAATTTAGTAAAGAGACTTGATTAAACATTTTATTAAATAAAAACATTTTATTAATGAATGTTGAGTTTTATAACAGCATGTTTCTGATAGAATGTAATATATTATTTTTATATTTTAATTGCTAGTTTGTTCTTTTAATAATTGATACAATTTCAATAATTGATACAATTTCAATAATTGATACAATTTCAATAATAGACCAACGTATGCATAGATTTGCAATAATATGCGTATCAATTTTTTCAATATATATTTAATAATTATTAATGCGAATGCGTAGTAAACATTTTTAAGCTTCTTAAAACTTCCCTACATCTTATATATCGCCTTATCCTAAAATAAATTTGTAAATTACCTGTCTGCGCGTGTTTCGCAGAAATATTTTTCTAACTTTTTAATTAAATGTTAATGTTTCTCAAAATCTTATTCTTTATGCTACCATATATATTATTTTCCCATTAATATAACTAATCAATTGTTTTAGTACCTTTATTTATGTTTTCCTTTAAAATAAAATTACTTTTTAAATCATTGTTAAGTGTTTATTGAAAGAAAACCTGCCAGCTATCTGAGAATTAAATCTTGTTAAGAAATTAAATATATTCTACTGATCAATATCATTCGATGCAGAACAGCTAGCTGACTATTTACTAAGCATACTATTGTTTTTGAAAAATGAAGATAAATTATAAATTTTCTATTTTTTATTGTTTCTTATTTATTTGAGTAATAAAAAGTAAAAGTGTGCACAGCAAAAAAAAAAAAAAAAAAATACGGGTTGTTTTGTTTTTTAAATGAACAAAAAACTATGGACATATAATTTTATTTTGACGTTCAAAGTTATTCTTGCCCGCTAACTTAAAGAAAGTTACCCTTTTCTCTTAAAAAGTTGAAAATATCTGCTTAAAAAGTTTTTTATATTATTTCTCAACTTTTGCGCAGTTCCAAAAAATATTGCTATACCAGGAAAATTTTCGATATGCCTTGTTTTGTTAAACAACTACTAAAATAAAAATTGTAAAAAGATTCTAGAACCGTGCCATTTTTAGAATCCTCATCTCAAAAATTGTTCTTTTTCAAAGATTAGGAGTTTTTCTACTTAAATGACCTATAATAATAGTTTTAATACACGTTTTGAAGAAATAATGAATACAAATTAGGATTGTGCGTTTGATTTGTTAGTTACCAAGGATGGGCCCGAAAATGGATGTGCGGAAGGTAATATTATGCTGGATAATTTAAACAAATTGACAATAAGTAATTTAAAAAAAAAAAAATTTTTAAGAAAAAAAATATTTATTCAAGAAAAAAAAATATAAAATAGAAAAGAGAAACAAACACGAATTGCCTGTTTTGCACATGATTTTAGCCACGGATTTGCCCGAAATGGATTTGCGCATGCAGAAATTATATAAAATAACAAAGAAATATTTTTAGTAAGTAATTTTAGCCACGGATTTGGCCGAAATGGATTTACACATGGAAAAATTGAATGAATTAGCAAAGAAATTTATTAGTAAATAATTTTAATCACGGATTTGCCCGAAATGGATTTGCACATGGAAATTGATAATTTACTAAAAATATTTCTTTGTTAATTTATATAAAGAAATTTTTTAGTAAGTAATTTTAACCAACTACTAAACAAAAAAACAACTACTAAAATAAAAATTGTAAAAAGATTCTAGAACCGTGCCATTTTTAGAATCCTCATCTCAAAAATTGTTCTTTTTCAAAGATTAGGAGTTTTTCTACTTAAATGACCTATAATAATAGTTTTAATACACGTTTTGAAGAAATAATGAATACAAATTACGATTGTGCGTTTGATTTGTTAGTTACCAAGGATGGGCCCGAAAATGGATGTGCGGAAGGTAATATTATGCTGGATAATTTAAACAAATTGACAATAAGTAATTTAAAAAAAAAATTTTTTTTAAGAAAAAAAATATTTATTCAAGAAAAAAAAATATAAAATAGAAAAGAGAAACAAACACGAATTGCCTGTTTTGCACATGATTTTAGCCACGGATTTGCCCGAAATGGATTTGCGCATGCAGAAATTATATAAAATAACAAAGAAATATTTTTAGTAAGTAATTTTAGCCACGGATTTGGCCGAAATGGATTTACACATGGAAAAATTGAATGAATTAGCAAAGAAATTTATTAGTAAATAATTTTACTCACGGATTTGCCCGAAATGGATTTGCACATGGAAATTGATAATTTACTAAAAATATTTCTTTGTTAATTTATATAAAGAAATTTTTTAGTAAGTAATTTTAACCGCGGATTTGCCCGAAATGGAATTGCACAAGGAAAAATTATACAAATAAACAAAGAAATTTTTCTTTAGTAAATAATTTTGGCTACGGATTTGCCCGAAATGGATTTGCACATGGGAAAATTATATAAATTAACAAAGAAAATTTTGAGTAAATATATCTACAATATTAGAATTTTATTACTTTAGTTGGGTATCCATTGTTTTTTTATCAAATTTTGAAAGAGTTTATCTATTTGTTTTTTGGATAAATAAATATTACTACATATTCTTTTAATTCTATTCATTTCATTTAATATAGTATTTAAATAAACGCTCCTAGAAACATTAGAATTAATAATTTTTCCATGTGCAAATCCATTTCGGGTAAATCCGAGGTTAAAATTATTTACTAAGAAATTCCTGTGTTAATTAATGTAATTTTTCCATGTGCAAATCCGTCGCTAAAATTATTTACTAAAAAATTTCTTTGATAATTTATTAAAAGTATTTCTTTGCTAATTTATATAATTTTCCATGTGCAAATCCATTTCGGGCAAATCCGTGGCTAAAATTATTTACTAATAAATTTCTTTGTTAATTTATACAATTTTTCCATGTGCAAATCCATTTTGGGCTAATCCATGGCTAAAATTATTTACTAAAAACATTTCTTTGTTAATTTATAAAATTTTTCCATGTGCAAATCCATTTCGGGCAAATACGTGGCTAAAATTATGTGCAATTCGTGTTTCGTGTTCTAAAATTATTTATAGTAAATTTCTTTTAATTATTCAGTATAATATTACCTTGCGCACATCCATTTTCGGGCCCATCTTCATTAAACGCACTTCAGTAATGCAGTAAGAACGCACTTTAATACAAAACTCCTCTAGTTACGCTTTTAGCTCAATTTACGCTTTTGTCTTCATTTTTTGCGATCTGGCAATCTTGTTACGAAAATATTTTAAGTCATTCTTGAAAAATTTCCCGCTCATGTAAGTTCATTTGAATTCGCTACTCGCTTCATAGATTATGTTTTATGTTTTATTCTGCTTTTTCTTTATATTTTATTTTCTGTTTTTACGTGTTATTTTTAGTTATTCGTCAACCAACTCGTGGATCTTGTCTGACTCCGTCAGACAGAGAGGATAAGCAACAACAACAACAACACTTATTGTGTTCTATTTAATTTGTTGCAATTTTTTTGTAAACTTTTTTGAGTGCTCTTCACACTATTGTATTGATATATTTAATTTTGCTTAGGCTATATTGATACAATATAAGAAAGCACTCTTTCTTGCGGATATAATCGTGTGAGCTGATGCACAGATTATATATTTTATTTTCCGGATTTTTTAAAAAAAAATTGTCCTTTTTCTCGGATTTTTTTCCCTTCCAGTTTTTTCTCATTTTTATTTTTTATATATTATTTATTATTTATTTATTTTATTATTCTTATTTTATATATATATATATATATATATATATATATCGAAAAAAAATACTGTGAATTTTATAGATCCTTCTGATTGCGCATCAGAATTGCTATTTTTTATCTGGCGCCCAAATTTTTTGCAGGATCTTTTTTTTCTTTCCCCTACCTGAAAGACTTGAACTGAGGTGTAAAAGCAATTAGCCCTACAACTCTTTTTAAATTTATAATAACTAATGTAAATTTGATTTTAACACAACAGTTTTATGCAAATAACATCTTTAAAAAAATAAAAAAATGTCAGATAATAAGTTCAACGCTCAGATTTTGAAATATTGGAAAATCAAAAATAATTTCATTTTTATCTCTTAATTTTAAATTCAAATTTTATTTTCAAAGTAATAAAAAGAAAACTATTTTCTTTGTCCATAAAGCAGATCCAAAAATTCTCTTCTTGGTTGCCTATAGCAATACACGATGTTATAACGTCTTGTCATTCATTCAGTTTCTTTATGGTTGTTTTAAATTGTCTCACTTTCTATGGCGAGGTAATTTGGCATTTTTTCAAACTTTTGCCATATTTATAAATCTTTATTGCGATCCAATTTTTTCGAAATTTAGTGTACCCCCCTATTTTATGGGTCAGAATTCCAAATATGTGAGAAAAAAAAATTTATTCTGAGAAAGTACGTTTTTGTGTCTGATTTCGTAACTTAATTAATAGTTAGCACTAATTAATTAGCATATTTGAGGTCACTCCCAGGAACCATTAAGATTGACACTTAGTTCGTAAAAATCCGACTATTAGAACGAGACTATTAGAACGGAGACTATTAGATTATTCAGGGTGATATCTTCTTTTTTTGCGGACTGTACATATCAAATTTCATTAAAATCGGTCTTGTAGCTCTAGAGATAATCGACCAAGTCTGCAATTCTCTTAATTTCTTGTACTAGTGTATTTTAAATAAAATTAAGAAAAAATGCGAATCATAAAAGTTTTTTAGATGGCTAAGTATAAGTTAGGTAGCAATTTTTTTTCTATCTTAAATAACGTTTTTTCAGAAAAAAAAAATGCTTTGTCCTTCCAGTGTCGTTTTAAAAAATAAACTCTTCAGTAAAGGATCACAAAGTTATTCTCATAATCATACACTCAAGTACAAAAATGAATAAATAATTAAAATAACATACCCAAATTAAAGCTGAAAAAGAAACAAATAATTACACTAAATTCAAATAATAAGAAATAGTTTTAATAATAATGAGCACGAATGCATGACATTTTCACAATTTTATTGTAAATAAATAGTTTCAAAATTGCTGTATAATATACTACGTGTGTTTAATAATTGTTATATTAATTTATAGCAATTTTTATAGTAATGTCTAGATAATATAGTTCACTAATAGTAATTCAGGGTTCCTACTTTTTTAACAAAGCAAAAATTAAGGACTTTCTTTGAAAAAAATTAAGGATTTTTTTTTGAAAAAAATAGTATAATAGTTCTCAAATCTACACCCAGAGACAGTACCAATTATTTACTCTTCAAAAAAAAAACAGATTCATTATAATGCTGATACAATTGTATTTATTACAAGGCTTTGCCAAAGTGGACCCTCTTAAAGAAACGCTTTATAAGGTGGGTTTTTTCAAAATTTATTGAATGAGATCATAAGGCTTAAAAAGAAAAATAATTGTCCTTTCAAACAATTAAAGGAACTTCATACATTAGTTGATATTTATTCAACTTATTTTAAGAGCATACTAATGTGCCGTTAATTATAATGGAAAAGTGAAGTAACTGTTTTATGGAACGATGGGAATGCTTTAAATGCTTTACATGCTTTATATAAAATTATAATTATTGTTATTATAAAAAAAGATAACTTTTAGCATGAAATTAATATTGCATTTCTTTTTTAAATAGGCTGTTTTCTAGGCGATAAAAGAACGACTTTTTATTTTTAATATTTTTGAAACACTGCAAAATTGTTTCCGTCAATTATACTGAAAATTAAGGACTTTTTAAAACCTTGTAACAAAATTAAGTACTTTTAAGGGCCCTTATTTCTCAAAATAAAAATTAAGTAGTTTTTAAGGATCCTGGGAATCTTATTTCCTCTTTCGAATTTCGCAAATCATTACACAAATTAAAATTCGCAAATAAAAACGATAATAAATTTAAATTAAAAATCGCAAATTCCGTGGTGCATTAACTTCCAAACTATAGATCACGCGAATAGCACTCTTTTAAAAAGAGATACTCAAATAAATGTACAGAACATTTTTCAATAATTGTAAAAAAATAATATAATAATGTAAAATAATAAAAAAGAAGTTTTTATGTTTATTAAACGCTTAAGTCGGCGAAAAAAAAAAAGAAAGAAATCAATTTTGTCTCTCCTAAAACAAAAAACGTTACACGCCTCACTTTCTGAAGACGGAGGAGAAATCCTCCCTCCACAAAGAGATGCTTTCGTTTTAGGTGTGACAAAAATAATTTTTTTCTTTTTAGTCTACCTAGAATACGTAGTTCTTAAAATTTTTACTTTATCTGAATTTTTTTTCTAGTTTTGGACCCGTTTTGAAAAGGTCAACATTTCACGATTATCAATAACTTTCACTTAGATTAGAAATTCTATTTATCGAAAAATTTCCTTAGTGATAAAATGACTTTCAATGGTAGGGAAACAATCGCAGCTTGTCAATAGAATAATAACTAAATTTGAACACTTCGGCTACTTAGAAAATGATCAAAATATCTATTAGTGATGTTTTGAAAAGGTCGAAATTTCACGATTATCAATAACTTTTACTTAAATTCGAAATTCTATTTATCGAAAAATTTCTTTAGTGATAAAATGACTTTCAATGGTAGGAAAACAATCGCAACTTGTCAATAAAATAATGACTAAAGTTGGAGAACTTCGGCTACTTGATATCTATTAGTGATGTGTCATTTTTGCCCATAAAATGGTAATAAATTCGTTTTTGGTCTGGAAACGACTTGTATTGTCAATAGGCACTTCAGTAGATATTTGAGTGCTCTAGTTAGTCGAAAAGTAGTAAAAATTTCGATTGCAAGTTGCCATCATTACAACCACGTTGTTCAAAAAATTCAGTGACTATTAAATGCTGCTGTGATAAGTTTTATAAAATCACGAAGAATTTCCCAACATTCTTAGAGACAAAAAGAAAAGTTTGTTATTTTATTAATTCCGTTTTTATACTATATTGAGCTTTTATATGTTTTTTGCATTCTCTATAAAAATTCTTTAAAATTCTATAATTTTGTTTTACGTGAATATTAATTTGAGACCTATGACCCAACATTAATTAATAATATGAGACTAATATTAATAAAACTTTGTGACTCAACAGATTTAACGTGCATCAGTTACCATTTACTACACTGGGAGTCTTCAGCCGGCGGGGATTGAACATGTCATATTTTATAGAATTAAAGTGAACAAAAAGTAACTTAAGAGGTTATGAAAAGTTTTTTAAAAAAACACTAAAATTGTCAAAATCAGTTTAGATCGGCTCTAAGATTATAAAATATGCATTGAAAACTCAAGTGTTGTTGATTCCCAATATAGATCCTATGTAAAAAGTGTTTAAGTTTTGCTGTTTAAAAACTTATTTTTGTAAACTTACTTAAATTTTTTTAAAGAAAAAATTATTTTTTTTATTTCTTTTAATATTCTCAATTACATTTAAGGAACATCAAAATCTTTTCAGTGCTTAGGGCCTCAAAGGTTCTTAATCAGGCTCTGGTTTAATGATCCGAAGATAATATTTAATAAATATTTATTATTTTATTAAGTTATGGTCGAAAAAATTTTATTTATGAGGCATAAAACATTCTTACATTATTTTCAAGTATCCAATTTTAAATGACAAAATACAAATTCGAATGTAATCGGCTGAATAGTTCTCGTTAACTGAATATACTATGTTTATTAGTAAGATAAAGAGATTTTTAAGAGTATGTCTGTGCCTTAATATTAGGGTTACTAATATCAATGCTTGATGATGCGTTTCCTAAACTTCAAAAGAAAATAATAATAATAATAATAAAAATAATATTTTTGTATTAATAGAACGAATATAACTTCTTCTGAGCACTATCACAGGGGTGCGTAGCCAGATTTTTCAGCAAAAATAAGCAACTTTGCGTACATTTTAAGTACTTAAAAAATATTTTTAATCACTTTCCAAAACAAAAATTATAATTAGGATCTGTGCAGCAATAAAAATTATTTTTTTCTACCGTTTCTTAATTTTTAAATATAAAATCAATAAAATTCAAAAACATTTCCACAAACTTCTCATAATCGATAAACTAACTAGTTTCTGATAAATAATGCAGATAAAATCAAGCATTTTTTGTAATTTAGTACGACAATAGACACGACAAAGGAAAAATCTGTTTTCAAAATATAATAAATTAAGGACTTTTTACAAAGGCCGAATAAAAAAAGCACCTTCAAGAGTTTTTAAAACAAGTAAATCAAAAATAAGCACCTTTAAGCACTTTTTAAAAACGCTACGCACCCTGTATTAATAGGATCAATGTCATGTAATAAACACTGCACGACTCTTTTCTGAAGAAAATTCACTACTTTGATCGAAACATTTGAAATTTTAACATTAGTTATTGTTTTCATTCCGCATTTAATTTCAATAACAATACAGTGAAGTTGTCAGAATTCTGATTACACGCAATATTCATATTATATATATATATATATATATATATATATATATATATATATATATATATATATATATATATATATATATATATATATATATATATATATATATATATATATATATATATATATATATGCAGCAAAATAAATAAATAAAAAAAACACGAAGAAAATTAAGAAAAACAATAAGTTTCTTTTATTGCGCATAAGCTGCAAGTAAATAGAATTCATAAAATAAGTTCAAAATGAGGATGAAACAAAGGAAAATTACAGACATATGAAAAAAGGGGGTGAAAATAAAAATAATAATAAAAATAACAAACAACAGGGAAAAAAAAATCCGGACAAAAATGTTTTGTTCGGATTTTTTAGAAAAATTTATCCTTTTTTTTCCGGATTTTTTTCCCCAGTTGTCTGTTATTTTCCTTTGTTTTACCTTCACTTTTAGCTATATATCCTGTCATCCTTCTGAGAGAACAAAAACGAATCACAAAAGAAAACGGTCTTACAATATTTATCAATGCCCAAATTTAAATATTATTTGTCATAAGATAATTGCTAGATGAGATTTTAATGATTGAAATCGGAACATGTAATCAATGATACCCGCAGAGATTTTTTCAGGGAACGATTGCAGATGAAAAAAAAATTTCGAATACAATATCAATAATTTGTCTAATACTACTAAAAATGTTTTTAGTATGATCAGTTTTTTGATATTATTTCAAATTAATGGTAAATAAATAAATAAATAAATAAATAAAAAGTATAATACTTTAAACTGCAGAAAAAGAAAAAACAGTGTTCTTTTGCGAAACGTAAGACGTTTATAGTATCGTTTTTTTTTATGTCATGAAATAGGTATTAAAAATCATTTACCGAAAAAAAAATATTAAAAAAAAGTAACATTTAAAAATTACAAAATATAATTTAGAATTTATTAGGTTTTATGGGAGGAGGGATGCTTCCTTTTGAACCCTTCATGGGTGCCTTACTATGCTTAGTAGTAATATACAGTTGATCCCCGATTTAACGTATTCATAGGGACCAAAAATAATATTCGCTAAATCGAGGATAATTCGTGATATCGGGAAGAAAATTTAAAAAAAAACTACTTAACTTATGGAGCATCTCTAATAAGGAAATACACAAAATAAATAGAAATCCAACATTTTTTATTTAGGAACTTAAAATACGGCGAATGATTACGCTCTGATTAATTTGAAATTTTAAAGTATTTCGTGAGCAAGGTTTGCTTATTTCCTCGATTTCTTACTTAAAAAAAAAAAGTCCTTTTTCAAGGTCATGAAGAGAAGAAAATACTCTTTCATTTACTGCATTAGGTAAGTTTTCACTGCTTCCAAAGCATCAGAAAAAATAACAGTTTTCACTTCTGTGTCGCTATTCCGTATTTCATATAAATCTACTTCATAAAATTCGTTAAATCGCGAAATTTGGTAAATAGGTGTTCGTTAAACAGAGGTTCGACTGTATCTGACTGTTGTAAACAAATTGGGTATGACTCAATGCATTTATTTGAATATTTAAAAAAATGATTACTTACAATCATTGTTGCTTTTCAGGATTAAATAGAAAATCCAATTTTTTATTTTAAAAATGCAAAGACAGAAACTTCTTTAAAGACATTCAGAGTACGGGGGTGTCTTAAATCGTTTGATTGGTTTCAATGATTTGTCAAGAAGGCTTCTTTTTACTATTTATAGCATCTTCCCTCTGATTTCTTTTTTGTTGCCAATCGGAAAGAGTTGTTCACAACTTCCTTTTAATTAAACACCCTTCTTGTTATATACACCACAAACTAAGAGGAAATCTTATTTATTATTTTTTTATTTACTTATTTATTTCTGTTATGGAATATTAAAATTAATTTACTCAACGGCGAAAGCAGAATATTTTAACTTTCATAATATTATAATTATTATAATATTATAACCGTCGTTGAACAGCCGACCCAATTTTTAGGTTTATGACTACTAAAAAGTTCACATACGTAGCCTTGTAATTTTAAACCCAATCCAGAAAACAAGGGAACTCTGGGTCAAGAATTAGGAGAAATTTGCCTTTTTTGATGGAACTAACCCGCATTTGCCTTACAAGGAGAGGAAGACCACGAGAACCTGCCATGGTTAGTCTGACGGACTCTCGAATAATGCGCCCATTTTAAAATACCCCATTTACCCTAGATACGCCACTTCTTGTATCTATCTTAACCTCAAATTGTAAAGTAAGAGCCGTGGTCCAACTCAAAATGATTATGAGTCCAACTAAGAAGAGCTTATGAATCCAACTCCAAAATCTTGAAAATTTCTTGAGTAAAATCATTAATGACCCATTTCAAAACATTTACGTCTTTATAAATTTAAATCAGATATATCATGTATTTTTAAAGCATGAAATTCTAAATAAATTATATGCAGCATTACTTTATTTTTTTTTTTAATTTTACATCCGTTGTTAAACAGCTGACCCAATTTTGGATTTACGATTACTTATGCTCAACTCCGTAGCCTTGTAATTTTGAACCAATCCAGAAAACAAGAAAATTCCTGGATCAGTACCTCCAGAGGTATTGATTTGTTATGGGAGCATGGAGGCTACTCGACAGATTTAACGTGCACCAGTCACCATTTACTACACGTGGAGTCTTCAGCCGATGGAGATGGAACCCACGAACTGTTGGACATGGGCCCAGTGCCCTACCAACCAGTCGGAAGGCTTGTAATTTTTAACTTGTTTAACAGCGTATTACATTTTATATGAGTGAAGTCATTTTCCATGCTTAAGAGCTTCACCTCAGACAAGGAGTAAGGGACAAAGTAGGCGAACCAAAAAATTGAAGAATTGGGGGCCTTTGGGACAAAATGCTACTAAAGCGGAGGTGCGTCATATCACACAAACCCAAGCAAGGAGTTACAAATATACATTTTTTGCATATCTAATAATAGAATGGAATCTCATAGTACTTGTTATATTAAATGTATAAAGGAGTCATAATAGTGCTCTAAAATAGAACAAAAGCTAGTAAAAGAATATCATTCAACCCTTGCAAACATCAGTTCTTAAAATGATCAGATATTGTACTTCAATATTTAGACTATTTTAACAATGTTCCAACTTCATTACTGCATTAATGTGAGCTTTTAAGATGTTCACCGCCAATAAGAAATTTTTCTGGGATTGTTGTTGTTGGTCAGACTAGAGCTGCACAATGGGCTGACAGTCTGGGAAACATCCCTGGGGATGATCCGAAGACATCCTCTGCAGAAACACCTCCACTTTAATACCGATAGTATACCTGCATGCAGCACTTTACTGTAGAACAGTTTAACAAGGACCATCGGTCCCTACACAAACTGATTTAGTGATGCTTGACTTCGGTGATGTGTCTTAACGATCAGTCCCCAGCTAGACTTTCTCGGAATTTTTTACGCAAAACAATTAATACCATCTGAAGAAAATTGATGTAAAAAATATGATAAATACCGGTAAAAATCTCCCATGGTGAATACTCTAATATTAGTATCTAGATTCCCGTGTTAAATAATGCTACCTGGGTTAATGAACATTTTTGAATGATCTTTAGTACAAACTATTATTTCTATTGAATACTCATTACAAGATCTTTTCTGTGATAGAAAAAGTTCTTTCGTAAGGTATTTTTATTACCTAATTATTTGTTGAAAGGATAGATAATCGACAAAAGTTGCTTGACATTTATTTAAATAAACATTTTTTCGAATTTCTCAACCCTTTTTATTTTCTAGATTTGCATTCTCCGATAATCATGGTTCCACCGAAATGTTCTTCAAACAAGAAAATCGTTGCCATTTTTGTTTGGATGAATACAAGTAACTTAAATAAAATTAATATTTTTACAATAATATGAAATTTTTAATTTCTAATTACAAAACACTGTTGCAAAAAAATTCTTTATATATTTTAAGCAAAATGTTCTATAACAAACAGCTATATTCCAATTTATATTTATTTTTTTGACAAAAAGTTAAATTTCGCGATCAATTTTTAGAAAAAATGCTTTACTCAGACATAAAACATTCATTTATGATATTCAATTAAATATCCATAAGGGTTTTCAAAGTTGGCATTTTTCGAGCACATCAAAAAAGATATCGATTAGGATAACTGAATGAATACTTACAAATAAAATTTTAAGGACACCCAGAAGTTTCAAATCAGGTAAATTATTATTATATTTTACAAAAAATTTTGAAATACAAAAAAGGGTATCATTATGATCGGTAGCACGGGACATAATAAGTAGCACAAAATAGACGTTTAAAGCATGTTTCTTAACGGTTTAATGGGTTATTGTTTTTCGCCGGTGAATTCACTGGTATCATCAAAATACTTCTTGAATAATTTAAAAATAAAATGTTAAAAACTGATTGATATGAATGTAACATGCATGAAAAGATATTTTTGGAAATGAGTTGTTAAATAAAGTAACAACAATAGATTTCACAGAACAAAATATAAGCTATCAGCACATGGCATTTGAGTTCCAAAATATTACAACAAATTGATTTTTATTTTTATTTTATGACCGTCGTTGAACAGCTACCCAATTTTTGGATTTACGACTACTAATGTTCAACTCCGTAGCCTTGCAATTTGGAACCCAAACCAGAAGACAAGGGAACTCCTGAATCAAGTATTGGGGGAAATTTGCCTCGGTGGAGGACTTTTGGATGGAACTAACCCGCACTTGCGCTACATGGAGAGGAAGACCACGAGAACCTTCCACGGTTAGCCTGACTGCAAGGGGACTCTAAGCCATGATCAGTCTACCACTAAGGATTTTACACGCCAGCACTGTGGTCGGTGAGAGCCGGATTTTGTATTGATCAGCTATTGCTGGGATCAAATTCGGGTCACCTTATTGGGAGGCTCTATCCCCTGAACCATCACGGCTCGCAACAACAAATTGACTGACACTTCGAAATTGTATTAATATCTTAATGCAAAAAAAAAAAAAAAAAGAAAAAAAATGTTTGTAATAAATAAGCTTTAAAATAAAATGAATTTTAAACTATGGCTCGGATGCCCCTGAAAAGAGAATTATTGGAATACACTATATTGAAAAAATATAATCCCATATTTTATGTAAATGAGCAAATAGTATTATTTCCGACAATATAAAATGTTTGTTTTATTTAAGTTTTATGGGTCGAATTCATTCCTAGATCATTCTCATCATATTTGAATTTGTTATAAAAATCTACCCCATTTGTTATAAAAGTCTACCCCCTCGAAATAAAAAATTTCGAATACTTAGATATGTATGGTTGTCCCCTCTTCGTTCGAGACATAAAATCAAGAACAGGTTTTGTTTATTTATAAAATTGAAATTTATTTTTCCAACCTACTTTTAAAAATAAACTGAATGAAACCTTCCACCAAAGCAGCGTCGTAACCCTACATGTAATCTTCTAATTTAAGCTCCTCTACTAAACTTAGTAATGAGCCTGCCCCAGTTGGGTTCGGTTCAATATGGATCCTATGCACCAATATTGGTCCCATAAGGGTCGGTCTTTCTATATTGGCTGGTTAATGATTCGATATTGGTTGTGAAGTGGCTGTTAAATTCTATTTAGGGCTCTTTGAACCCCAATAAGGGTTATTTTGTAATTACTTTTAAACTTAAGCAAAGTATGTTTTCAATTTATTAATAATACCTGCAGATTATATTAAATTTTATTTTGATAAAAAAATGTTACGAAGAGAATCTTTAGTAAAATGTTTGTTCTGCCTCAATAAAAAGCCCCCTTCCCGACATTTACTGCTGGGATTCTTTCCAATGCATTCATTTTTTTTTATTTATTTATTAATTTTTTAAATCTAAATTTAGAATTTTTTTTTATTATTTGCTTGAATGATAGTGCAGAAGGTTGGCCCAAAAATGTTTTAAATCAGTCAGCTCTCGTAAAAACATTTGAATAGACTGGTGTAAGAAATGAAGACTTGGTTTCTTTAAGACCAATTTTAATGATATGTAATTCAATAATTGTAATACATAATCGTGCACTCGCCTGAAGGTTGCAGAATAAACAAAAGAAATGGGTTAATAATGGGATATCGTACTTGAAATAAAACATTGTCCTTCATACGTTCCAACGAGTATTACGCATGCGTGTGTATTAAAATTGTTGCATGGTTCTGTATTGTATCAGTGTAATATCAAATTTCATTAAAATCGGTCGTCTAGAGATAATTCTGCTCTTCATTTCTCACACCATTTCCAGAGATCAGAAATGTCTTCAAGAAAATACTTCTCGATCAAAAACTGTTCGAAATTTTCCTGCACAAGTTGGAAAAGATTTTAACAGTGTTCACCAGAAAATGTGTGAAATGGAATAATTTTTGGTAACTATATAAGTTTCTGCAATCAGCAAGAACATTTTTTAAAAAAATTTAAAAATATCTGTTTACATTTAGGATGAATAAATAAAATTGGAAGTTCGCCTCTGAAACACATAAAATTCTCTCATTTTTGCCTGACTGATATACAGTCTGATTTCTATATAACGAACTGCGAATTTCTCTATTTTGCGATTTTTTTCGAGGAACATTTTAGAAATTTCTTCGTAAAATAACTTCCAAATAGCGAAATGAATATTATTTTGAAGATCCACTTTCTTTGAGATTCACTTTTCTTATTTCCCCAAATTTTTAAACTTGTTAACGTATTTTATAGGGAGAAATGACCTTAATTGATTTTCGCAGCCACTTAATTATTAAAGAAAGCTGTAAAATCCATTTTTGTTTGCAGTTCATACAGGAATCCATGCTAAAAATCAATTTATGAGAAAGCATAACATAAATTTCAAAAGCATGGAACTATGATGTTACAGATCGTTCTATTCACAACAGTTTTGCTAAAGCTGGATTCTTAGTCAGCTCGGAGAATTTGGAAAGCGCAGAAGACCAGGATGACGTTCATTTAAAAGAACTAAAAAAAAGAAAAATGTGGATACGGTCAAGAGAGAACCACGAAATTAATGATGATGCACTGATTAATGACTTTTTAATGATTCTGAAGCTGCAACCACAGAAACATTAACTGAATAGGATAGTTTGGATAGTGTGAAAAATAAAAACAATACAGCAATAAATTGGGGAAGAAGACGGAAATGATGAAAAAATCACCAAACCTTCATATCATAAAATGCTAAAATCATTTGAAACAATTCGATAGTAGATAATAATTTACAAGATAAAGGTGTATCAATTGTTGTTTTAATTATGTCTCGTGTTTATGAATTTAAATCATATTTTGTGTTGTTTCAGTATTTCAAATGGGCATTTCCTGTTAAACGAATTTCCCATGTAACGAACTTTTTATCGGGATTTAGCGACTTGGTTAAATAGAGGTCCGACGTATTATACAAAAAGATGATATTGTTTAATTAGACAAGAAGACACCATCAATTATTACAACTACACTTTGTCTTCATATAGAAACAACCGGCTAAGATAATTCTTTTAAATAAAAAGGTGATTATAAAAAATAAAAAAACGCAATAATTTATTTAATTTACTTTCCTCGTCCTACGAAATCTGTGTACTAAGGTTTCTGCAGAGATTAAAAAATTAATTTAATCCGATTTGCTTTTTGTGATATTTCATTTATTTTACTTGAGACATTTTATGACAGTATATTAATAAACAAACAAAACAAAATGCAATTGTAAATCAGTAATTTATCTTTAAATTAATTAGGTCTTCCAGATTTGTGTCTCCGCGTATTTTATAGCAAAAAATATGCAATTTTTTGAAGAAAAAAAAATCGGTCCCTCCGTGGACTGATTGTAAAGAAACAGTTCCCAGTAGAACACCGAAGTCAAGCATCACTGGCTGCGGTCAGTAAGCGGGTGAGTGACCACTTTGATCAGCCTGCGTAGGGACCGAGGGTGCGCGGTATTGTTCCTCGTTAAACTGTTCTACCGTAAAGTGCTCGACTTCAGGTGCAGGTCATCGGGCTACCACAGCAGGGGTGCCATCACCTCTGCAGAGGATCAAAATTGCGATGCCATGTCTTCGGATCATTTTCAGGGATATTTCCCAGACCGTCGCCAATAACCCATTGTGTAACTCTAGTGCGACGTATATAAAGTACTTACTCACTTGAAAAAAATAGTGTTTGTTCTCAAATTTTGACACTCGGGGACGGAATATTATTTTATTGCCAATCATTAATTTTGCGCCAAATGAAACAAATTTTCTCTATGTTAACTCCAGTGCCTCTGCTATGCTCCTGGAGGTGGCATCTAATTAACGACTAACAACTCTAAAATTTAAAAGCTATTTTTCGTACTGTTCCTCGCAAAAACAGAGTAAAAAAATATTCAAATAGCTTTAATTCTTGAATTTTTTAGAGACTATTAATTTCTTTCTTTTGAAGTAATCATTGATTTTTCGAACTATTTATACAGACAATAAAAAATTTCGGCATATAATTATCACCATTTTTGTTATAGTGGTAAAGTAAAAATTTATTACATTTCATGCAGTCTACTTTTTTATTACTTTTTTTCTCCATTACTGTTTTATTTATTCATTTTTTGTTTATTTACTGACAAAGCATATTTTCATGCGCATTAGAATCAAGTTAATGGCTTCATTAAAAAACAAGCACATTTTCGAACTCAAATAATTGTTAATTTGCCAATTTTCTTAAAAAAAATGTATTTAGTTCACCTCAACACGGCTAACCCAAAATCTTGTACTAAGGATGTGATTAAGTCTGATTTCATTTGCATTAAATTTTTTAGGTATTATTTGATGCTCAAAATATATTAATAAATAAAAAAGGAAACTCCGAACTATATTATGATTAAGACTATATTATTTCATCTTAATAAAATAAAATTTTATGCAATAGAGTGAGTCCTTCCAGGACAGAAATTCGTTGATTCACTTTGAAAAACAAACAATTGTTTAAAAAAGGCCAAAAACAGCAATTATTTTTCTACACTTAAGTTCTGTTTTTGTAATAATTTACTGCATGGCAAATACAAGGTGTTTGCATAAAATTATGGAAAGAAATTTTTGGATGACACGTATAGCACCCACATGTAATTGGCCATTCGGGGACAAAATTGTTCTAAAGTATGGAAAAAATCCTATTTTTCAATAGATCAAACAACGATCGTTTTCAGAAAAATATACCCCAAATATTGTTAAAAGATGACGTTGAAATTGTTTCGCGAAATACACGTTGGATGGAACAAAGTATGCTTAACCCATTTTAAGCCAAGCATATAAATTTTATAAAATGTGGTATTATTTTCATTGAATTTATATTACATTACATTTAATTTAATTACATTACATTTATTAAGACAAAAAAAAATTGTGTGTAAGAAATATTTTATTTAAGAAATAAAATGGTGCATATAGACACCATTCACCAAATCAATGAACAAACCATTAACTTGAACGCTTGTTTTTTTATGACATTTTTTTCATTTATTTATTCCTTATTTTTTAATTTTTTTTTTTAATTTACTGACTTGCAATTTTAATCCATCATAAAAACATAATGATAAATCTCAAAAGGAATAATTATACATTTTCAAAAAATTTCATTTGCCAATAATCTAGTTAAAAAAACTTGAATAGTTTAAAAATTTCTCAACAGAAAGTGTTTACTCCAAATGAATAACGATTAATTTTTGGGTGTCTTCAAACCCTTGACAATAGCAAAAAAATAAAATTAGTGGAAAATATACGTCACAGTGTTAATATAAAAATATTTATTAAAATGGTCGAAAATGGGTCAAAAAAATTTATGTAATGACACCAAGCTTGCCCCCAAACCCTGAGACAATACCTAGGGGGTGGGACCGAGTCTGGGAGTGAGGATCGTGTCATAAGATAGTTTATTTTTTTCGATCAGAGGGGCCGTTCTCACTGCCTGTGATTCGCATATGCGATAGCAAGGGAATGTGATTTACGCATGCGCGAATATGCAGTTTCTAAACATTCACACGTGCATGTAGAGCAGTCAGAGGCATAGAAAATGGTCTCTGAAAGGCAATTTTCAAGATATCTCCAACCCATTTTCATTTTGCGGTCTCCATTTTCATCTGTGAACCAAAATGCAAAAAACGTGAGCGCCAAATGAGGGGGGCTTTTTCTGGAGCATCCTAATCTCCAATAAAAACAAAATTTGGATTTCTAAGCCCACTTCCGCAGTAAGGTGGAGTTTTAGTATCACCGAATGTATCACTTAGAAATATTTTGCATTTGAAATTTCATTTTTTTATTCAATACACATTTCTCGGGATATTTGACAGTTTTCATACTTTTTGGACACTCTGTACTTAAAATTTCATTTTATGATTGTTTTTAGCATCGAGTAATCCACATTTAGCCAATGGGGCTGAATGTAATGCCTCCTAACACAATTTAGGGAGAGTTTCAACATGAACTTTGTTTACTAGATAATGAATTTCTTTTTTCTGATGTCTAAAACTTGATTTGCATGTAAAAATGGAGAGGTGCTAAAAATACGAAATCGAAACACAGTAAAATTTTTGAAGGTCACTTGTTCCATACCTTTTTCCATTAAAAAAATTGGAAGCTATGTGCAACGATCAAATAATTAAATAAATTATTAAAAAAATAAAAAAATAATAAAGAAAATAAAATGAACACTATCACAAATTGCTGCTATGAGCTTTATTCTTTTTTTTTTGGGGGGGGGGGAGATGGGTGAAAATTTTTTTTAACAATATTCTTTTTTATTTAAGATGCATAGAAATGTGGTATAGGTTCACAACCTTTGGTTTTGACCCACTTAATCAAATATTTTAGCGAAGAAGCAAGATAAATATATAGTAAGAGCAGGTTTTTTTTACTTATTTATACTTTAATTTTAAATAGTTTTTTTTTCACTTAAAAACAGCATGAATCTACTGAGCACACTACTAAAGCACACATACCAAAAATTCCTTTCTCTAAAAAATCTAGAGCAGTTTGTTTACTTTGAAGTAATTATTAAATAAATTGTAGAGGAAAGTAGTCTCACCTGAGCAGATATTATCTTCCATTGTCCACCACTTTCCTCTCGAAAGCACATGCATGATGCGTAAGGTATCATGTCTTCTTGACCCTGTCCATCTGTTGACGGAAGCTCGAATAGATCGTCTGGCAAACAGCCAAGTCACATACAACATCGATCAATGAGAGTCTTACCACTAGGTGGCACCCCACTCACGGCGATCAGAGCGACATTTTATTAGGGAAAGTGGCTTTGAATTTCGCAGCACTATTTGAGAAGGTCAACAAACTATCTCTCTACTTATACATTATGACAGAATTTCTTCAATCTTTGGCATCCTTTTCTTCTATAGCTTATATCCAAGTTTTATTTAAAATGCTTATTTTTGTAATGTTTGTGTCGATGTGTAAATACAAAATGTAAAGAGGAGAGCAAAGAATTATATTTTATTTTCATGTAAAAAAGGAATTCGCTTATGCACTCATAAATAATTTTAAATTTAATGATAGAATAAATGTTTCACTCTACAATTCAGTATAATATAACATTTAGTAACATTAAATTTCTTGATTTTTAACTATAAATATTTTCTTCTTCAGTTCACGACACTTTTTTTTTTGTATTTTTTGAAACAGGAGAAATCAATAACAATAATGGTAATAATATTTATATTTTCTTAGAGCAGGAAAATAGCAAGAGAAAGGAGAGAAAAAATTTTAAAAATAATTATATTGCTTTTATAAAATAATACTATAACATAAAAAATGAATTTATTATAAATTTACAAATAATAAGCAAAAATAAAATAATAAATGAAATAATAACAAATAAAATAATTTATAATAACTCATTTTATTGCTTTTTAAAGATAATAATTCCACATTCGATTTAAAAAAGTAATTTTTGCGCACTTTGAAAATTAATTGAATGTGATGTTTTTAGACGTAGCCAGAAGGAAAGATTATGGGAGGGGGATTTATTTAATAATAAATTTTAGGATTTAATTATAAATATTTTCTATTCTTTTTCAGTTCGTGACAATGTTTTTTTTTTGTATTTTTTGAAAGATGAAAAATCTATAATAATAATGGTAATATTATTTATATTTTTATGGAACAGGAAAATAGCGAAAGAAAGGAGAAAAAAAAATTTAAAAAATTATTATATTGCTTTTATAAAATAATACAATAACATAAAAAATGAATTTATAATAAATTTACAAATAATAAACAAAAATAAAATAATAACAAATAAAATAATAACAAATAAAATAATAGCAAGTAAAATAATAACAAATAAAATAATAACAAAAAAAAATAATAACAAATAAAATAATTTATAATAACTCATTTTATTGCTTTTTAAAGATAATTTTACATTCGGTTTAAAAATTCTAATTTTTGCGCACTTTGAAAATTAAGTGAATGAGGTGTTTTTAGACGTAGCCTGAAGGAAAGATTATGGGAGGGGGATTTATTTAATTATAAATTTTAGGATTTAATTATAAATATTTTCTATTCTTTTTCAGTTCGTGACAATGCTTTTTTTTTTGTATTTTTTGAAAGATGAAAAATCTATAATAATAATGGTAATATTATTTATATTTTTATGGAACAGGAAAATAGCGAAAGAAAGGAGAAAAAAAAATTAAAAAAATTATTATATTGCTTTTATAAAATAATACAATAACATAAAAAATGAATTTATAATAAATTTACAAATAATAAACAAAAATAAAATAATAACAAATAAAATAATAACAAATAAAATAATAACAAATAAAATAATAACAAATAAAATAATAACAAATTAAATAATAACAAATTAAATAATAGCAAATAAAATAATAACAAATAAAATAATAACAAATAAAATAATTTATAATAACTCCTTTTATTGCTTTTTAAAGATAATTCTACATTCGGTTTAAAAATACTAATTTTTGCGCACTTTGAAAATTAAGTGAAAGTGGTGTATTAGGCGTAGCCTGAAGGAAAGATTAAGGGAGGGGGGATTTAATTATAAATTTCTGGATTTAACCCCTTAACGCGCAGATTTTTTGAAAAAAACAGGGCAAAAATAATCTATTTTTTTATGTAAAGAAACACACTTCCTTCTGGTTCAACTTTTCTTTCGGTGGACAATTTTGATATACTGCGCTTTTGTTCCATGGATAAAAGCTATATTTTATTCTTGAATAAATAAGTGTTATAGCTTACAATCCTATGTAAATGATAAATATCAATAAAACGATTCTTTTTCTTAGTTTTCGAATATTTATTTTCAATTCTCGATTATATTCGACGATAAAATACAACGACGCTCGAATTACGCTCGAGTGTGCACAGTTTGGCTTGTTTAGCAAGCTCGAATTAACTCGAGCGCACAAGTTTAGGGTTAATTACATTTTCTTTTCTTTTTCAGTTCGCGACAATGATTTTTTTTTCTTGTATTTTTTGAAAAATGAAAAATCTATAGTAATAATGGTAACATCATTATTTCTATTTTTATAGAACAGGAAAACAGCGAAAAAAAGGAGAGAAAATATAGAAAAAATTATTTCCTTGCTTTTAAAAAATACAATAAAATAAAAAAAAAATGAATTTATAATAAAATAATAAACAAAAATAAAACAAATAAGACAAAAATAAATAAAATAATAACTCATTTTATTACTTTTTAAAGATAATTCTAAATTCGGATTAAGGATTTTTTTGCACCTAATTAAGTGGTGTTTTTAGGCATAGCTTGAAGGAAAGATTCGGGAGGAGGGATCATTTTAGATTAGACCATATATATTTACATATATTATTATTATTATTTAATCATTACAATATTAGACAGAGACAGAATAATGAATTCAAGAGTAATATTCCGTATTTAACAAATAAATTATGCTTGTAGTGGCTTGCAATTATTTAAAAAAGAAATGAAAATTTTTATTTAATGTCAAATTTGTTTATGCCTGCGCTTCAACAGTTTTTTATTCTTTTAAATTCGATTAAAGAGTAAAGGTTGCGTCTGCTGGCATAAAATAGAATTTTTATAGGAACCATTAAACAAGCTTTACCACATTTAAATGAGATTCATCTTAATAAAATGAGAAAATAACTCACTATCTTACAATAATTATTTTTAATGTTCTGTTATTATTATATGTAAAGTGAATTTTATAACCGTCGTTGAACGCCGGACCCAATTTTTTGGGTTTACAGCTGTTAATGTTCAACTCCGCAGCATTGTAATTATGAACCCCATCCAGAAGACGAGGGAATCAAGTAATGGGAGAAATCTTCCACTTGGGAGTGTTATTTATGTTCACTCGGTGAATAATTTATGCAAAATTCAGACAGTCTACCTTTAATGATAATTTACTGAAGGTAAAATGATAATTCATAATCTGCATGTTATAATACTACACTATAATAATACGTAATCTGTATGTATCTGTAAGTTGAATAACTGTTCTAATGATCGGATATTAACTTACTAAGTGCCAAGATTCCTGGGGGTGACCTAAAACATGCTGATTATTTAATTATTAATTAAGTTACGAAACGTACTTACTCTGAATAAAAATTTTTTTTTACATATTTGAATTCTTAACCTTAGCCGCATTCTGGGAAATATGGTCAGGAGAGCGATCCAAATCTCGAATTTCACTTTTTGCGTATTTAGTCATATTTTTAAAATTAAGCAATTCAACAAAACAATGCTCCTAAAACTCCTATCTGGTCTAAATACATTGATCCGATTTAAATGAAACAGCTTTCAAAAGATTCATAAAATTAAAATACTTTTTAGTCATTTTAAATGCTATCCATTTTAAGGAAAGAATTCTAAAAAAAGAATGCCTACATTGAATAAAATAAATTGTTTGACATTAAACAATTAAAAAAAAATTACTGATTGTCTTATTTATATAGCAGTCTATTAATATGAATAAATTCAGGTTCTCCTAAAGGCAAAATTATTTTAAAGTAACGATTTAGTATTGTTCGTTTACTGTAAGACAATTTTCTTATTTCTTCAACAGAAACGCCTCAAGGCTTTTGAAATACACAAGCTCAGTCTAAGTGACGTCATTTTGCCGAGGTCTTTAATTGTATGATGATTTCATAATACGTTCAGTTCATTTATAATATTTTTTACCTGGTGCTCCAATTACAAGCAAAAATATATTTAGGTATTTTTTAATCATGAAAAACAGTTTAATAATTGCTAAAAAAAATTCTGTAAGATTATAGGAATTATATTTGTACTAAAGTTTAAAATTTAAAAAAAAAAGCACTTTGAAAATTTTTTTAAATATTTTTATTCAAAAATTAATAAATTAATCAATTAAAAATTAATCAATAATTAATTTTGTGAATTAAAGAAATATCTATGATGAATAATTGTTTCGCTTAGATCATGCCAATAAGTGTAAATTTGAAAGCCATTTTTTGGAAGTGAGCCGTGTTTTGAAAATTTTACCTTTAACGCAGAAAAATGCATAGGTGTTTCATGATGTATTTCATAACCATAAATTATTAAAATACTAAATATAATATTTTTCACTTATTTTAACCTAAATTAATACATTCCACAGAGGACTGATAGTAAAGACACGGTTCCCTGTAGAACACCGAAGTCAAGCATCACTGGCTGCAGTCAGTAAGCGGGTGAGTGACCACTTTGATTAGCCTGCGTAAGGACCGAGGGTGCGCGGTATCGGTCCTCGTTAAACTGCTCTATGGTAAAGTGCTCGACTTCAGGTGCAGGTCGTCGGGCTACCACAGCAGGGGAACCATCACCTCTGCAGAGGATCAAAATTGTGATGTCTTCTGATCATCTTCAGGGATGTTTCCCTGCCCGTCGCCAATAGCCCATTGTGCAGCTCTAGTGCGACGTAAATAATGTATCCACCTACCTAAATTAATACAAAATAATGAAAAAAGTATATATTTTATAAAGGGTTAACTATTTGAAATATTATAGTGTAACAGAGTGAATAGAAAGTATTCAAAATTACTGAAATAAAAAATTATTCTTTTACAAATAGAATAAGTGTAAATTGGGTGTATATGGAGTTCCAATTTTGTGGGTGAGATCACTTTTTATGGTGACTTCGAGTGTCTATACGTGGTGAAAATTTATTTCGAAGGTTAGAATAAAACAAATATCGGTGAGTTTCAACAGGTTGCAAAGCATCGTTATCTGTACAGAACGATGTCATAAAGCCCACTTACAATCCCTAGCCAAATTATTAGACGCTCTTTATTATTTCTGCGCGACTGAAACCGGTTTACATTTGTTTACGTTCGTGTATCAGTTGGTTAACATTGTAATGCAGTACGTTAAAAAGAAATACAAATAGAAAGTACGTAAAAAATCTCCCGAATAAAAACCCATTGCATGAATGTTTAAATATAAAAGTATTGCGTATAAACCAGTGAAAAGAAACGTAATTATTAGAACACTACAGTGCGTCTAACAATTTGGTCTAATTATTGTAATATACTAATATAATATCTGATATAATAAATATTCTATATTTATATAATATATCGTCAAATTTATATTATATATAGTCTAATTTATCCAACCGTCGAATTTATATAATATATCGTCTAATTTAACCAACTGACGAACGTAAAAAAGGGCAAACCGGTTTCAGTCGTGTAAAAACAATAAAACTGTATAATATCACTTGATAATTAAGATTTTACATAGAATCTAATAGTGCGCCTAATAATTTGGCCACGAACTCTAGATAAGAAAGTATAAAAAGTCTTTCTAGAAAGAACCGGAAAAAAAAAGCCAGGCTGCTACACAACAGTCAGGACTCCAATTCCACTCCCACGCATCTGAATGACCCCTGACCAGTGAGTCAGTGGGGGAAGGACACGGTCGTTCTCCTATCATGGGGGAGGAAAAGAGTTAAAAAGAGAAGAACTCTCTAATGAAAAAGGATATCATGGAATTTGTTCTACATCTTGAGCCACGCTGCTCCCTTCCTTTTTATCGATACTCTTCCCAAGTCAAAATTTTTGATGGTTTTTCCGTGGATGGACCAACGTAATTTTGATGGCAACCATCAATAATTCCATCATGAAGCATTATATTTTTGATGGTAACCAACATAAATAACCATCACTCCAATGTAAGAATTCGGACTGATTTATGACGGTCCAACATAAGAATAGCAACTTGCTTTGATGCTTGTTCAGGTTAATGTAACGCTTATCGTCACTTAATTCAGAACTACAATAAAACATTTCAAATAGATTTATCGTAAATTGCCAAATAATTTATTAGATTTAAAATACTGTGGAAACTTCCATTAGTACATAGCAATACAAATAAACACTCTTGATTAAAGTTAAGAAATACGTGTCGAGAATCATTTATTATTTAGAAGTTAAGAGGATCCCACTCTTTATTCAGAGCCTCTGAATATATTTCTTTCTTACATTGTCGGATTCTTTTCAAAATCTAATCCAAGTGTTTGCAAATAATTGTTCTAACCAAAAGAGCAATAAAACGCTCTTTCCATCCACAGAGTTGTCAAATAGCGTGTGAAAATTTTTTTTTAGTTTCTTTATATTGCCTTGGGTTTTTTTTTTCCTAACTTCACCCTTTTGTCTTATTTCTGGTCATAAATTTCTAGGAAGAAAAAATTTCTCGGGCTATAAATAGTGCCTTGTTAAAATTTCTTTGGATCACTCTGTCTTGAAATTTCCTTAGTGCCTTTAAATTGGGCCTCGTTCAGTTCTAAATTTTCTTTCTTACAAAATGTAGATATTTTTTCTAATTTATTATAAAAGCTTTTTTTTCCTTTAATCATCCTAAATGTTTCAACTAGCCTAATTGTTTAATTTACTTAATTATTGCAGCTGATTTTATTTTGTTATTTTTCAAATTAATCGTAAGAGAATCCGTGAACTAGGAACTTCTATATCACATTTTCGTAGGATATTAAGAAGACATAAATCTTTCACGTTCGAGGTAACCAAATGTTTTTATTACGAGGCGCATCCAGAAAGTAAGTTTCCCTATTTTTCTTTTAAGAAAAGAACTCATACTTTCAGGAACATATTACTGGCAACAAGTACAACAATGTTTCAGCTATTTTTCAACATATCCACCACCTGAATTGAGACACTTGTCGTATCGTTGAATCAACTTTTGTATCCCTCTGTCGTAGAACTCTGCCACCTGTGAATGGAACCAGCGTGTGACAGACGCCTTCAGTTTTTCGTCTTGCCAAAACGCTCACCGGAGGACAGGAATTTCTTGAGGTGTGAGAAAACGGGAAAATCGCTTGGAGCAAGATCAATGTCATAGAGGAGCTCAACACCTGCAGAAGCATTCCCCGCTTCTTGTTTTGGAATGGCACGTTGCAATTTCCACAGTGTTTCACAGTAACGGTCAGCGTTTACTGTTTCACCACGTGGATGGAAGTCAATGAGCAAAATGCCCTTCCTGTCCCAGAACACCATGCACATCACTTTCCGTACCCACAGCGTCCTAAGCGTTGAATTTTGTGTTCGGGTGTCAGGTTTTTCGGCACACGCTGGTTCCATTCCCAGGCGGCAGAGATCTACGACAGACGGATACAAAAGTTGATCCCACGATATGTCAAATGTCTCAATTCTGGTGGTGTCTATGTTGAAAAATAGCTGAAACATTGCTGTGCTTGTTGCCATTGAATATGTTCCTGAAAGTGTGAGTTCTTTTTTTAAAAAAAATAGGGAAACTTACTTTCTGGATGCGAAAACTCTTGACTTAGTCTGTTCTGGATGAAATTGAGATAACAAATGTAATTTTATTTTAATTTTACTTTCTGCTAATAGACAGAAGCAACATATGATTTTGCTTAATAGAGCATTGAAATCAAATGATCATCAGCTAAATAAATGTTTAAACATGAGAAAAAAATCGTTTAAAACTCCTGTATGACCAAATTTTCCATGTTTCCCCTAAATATGAAATATGTTTAATTTGTAATATTATATTTCGCACACGAAATTAATTTATTTAGTTGGCTTATGATTTTATTGTTTATTGATCATATTTGTTTTTATTTTTAGCTCCTTGGTTTTTGTTATTATTATGCGTTTAAAGTTAGTAAGGCTTCTAATTTTATAATTAATAGGGCTTTTAAATTTCCAAATCAAAGTCGAAACAATTTCGTAAAATTGTAAATCGAAACTAGATATGAAAATTTGACAGCTTTGTTTTCATTTTAAACGAGTGCATTCAATTTAATAAAATAAAAATGAATAAAAAAAATGAAAAAAATGTAAATAAATGGCTGGATAAAATAAAAAACTCCGTTGTCATGTCATCTTTTAAACAATTTGAGTATTAATAAATTATTTAAAAATAAGCAAATTTTTAATTTAAAAGGTAAAAAAAAAATTTGATTTACTTAAAAGGTAATTATGCTCCATCATTCGATCATGAGACTATTTAATATCTGTTTCCAAGGATCAGAATTCTTTGTTACTTTACTTTATTGTAAAAATGATATATTTAATACTTTCATGTGATATGCTGCAGTTTTAAATACCTAAAAGATGACTGGTCTATTCAAAACGTAATTAATACTTTTGAACATGAATTTAAATAATTCCATACGCTTTGTTTGGCTATCTCATTTTATATTATCGCAGTATTTAGAGCAGACAGTTGCTTGTGCTTGTGGGTGTGGATGATATAAGTAAAAAAAGTTATAAGAAAAAAAAATTCAGTTAATGCCCTCAATATTATATTTGTAAACTTCTCGCAAAAATGTAGTAAAAAAATAATTGTCGCAAACAAATTAATATTAAGTAAGGACGAAACAAAAATGATATCAAAATATGATGAATCACTAGTGAAACAGGTGGGATGAACAATATCGAAACCAATTTGATTGAATAGTAAAACTAGAAGGTGCTTCTAAAATCCGGAAATCAATCAGGCTTCAATTTTTTTTTTGTAACAAAATTTATCAGGAGCTATTTGTTAGATTTCAATATGGGTTATGTTCTTTCTTTCATTAAATATTAAACATTAACAAATATTTGTCTTTTAAAACCTTTCATTCTATAATAAAAATAATTATTCTATAATTGCAATTCTAAAACTAAGTGCTAATTGATATAAAGCTTTGGTGATGATTATGAAATCTAACACAAAACTGTGAGATCGTGGCTTCTATTCCAGCTGATGACAGTTTTTAATTATTATTTCTTAATACTGAAAAATGTTTTTCTTATTTTTTTTAAGTATGCATGTTAAAAACTAATAATTTAATAATTATTCAAAAAAACTTGAAGGCTCTGCTCCCTGTTCATTTTGCTCACTAACCCTCGTAGTTGCTTCTGCATTCATTGCAGAAGGAAAAACGGCTTATTTCCATTTTATTTTTCTACAAAAATTACGATTGAATTACCATTTACATTTTGAAGATGACTAAATTTAGGCAAATCAATAAAATTGGTACCAATCAATAAAATTGGAAAATTGGTACCTGCCGCAGAATTATTACTCAATGAAGATGGACTCAAGGGATAGAACATTCTCCTCCGAACGAGGTGCACCGAGTTCGAATCCCAGTAATGGCAGGTCGATATGAATTCCACACCCGGCTTTCACCGACCACAGTGCTGACGTGAAGTATCCTCAGTGGTAGGCGGATCATGGGTTAGAGTCCCTTTGCCGTCTGGCTAACCGTGGGAGGTACTCGTGTTCTTCCTCTCTATGTAACGCAAATGCGGGCTAGTTCCATCAAAACGTCCTCCATGAAGGCAAAAATTTCTTCCAATACTTGATCCTGGAGCTCTCTTGTATGATGGATTGGGTTCAAAATTACAGGACTACGGAATTGAACATTAGTAGTCGTAAACTCGAAATTGGGTGGGCTGTTCAATGACTATTATAAAATAAACTAATAATTTGGCCACGATAGCTTGGTTGGTAGGGCTATGGTCTCCTGTTGGTGAGAATAGGAGTTCGAATTCAGCCGGCCGAATAATACCCATGTATAAAATGGTGACTGATGCATGTTAAATCTGTCGGGGTCATAAACTCCTCCAAGTTCTCATAACAATTCAATACCTCTAGGTTCTGATAAAGGAGTTTCCTTATCTTCTGTATTGGTTTTAAAATTTCAAGGCTACGTAGTTAAACATTGACTCAAAATTGAACCAGTTTTTCAACGGTGATTAATAAAAAAAAAACTAATGATCAAATTTCATTTTCTTGTATTCTTTCTAACTCCTCGCATATTTTCTACATACCTTCATAATTTGATGTTTCTAAGTCTTACAGATTTTGAGCTGCTAAGCAAAATGTATGTCTTACAGGAAATGGATTTTAATGATGTGATAGAAGATTCGCCTCTCAAAAAGAGCGAAAAGTACTGTTACATTAAAGTTTCGATTAAAAATAATGTATATAAGCTTTTATAATTAATTTATAGGTTTTTTTACTCTTAAAATAAAATAATTTTTAAAAATTATTCAAAATTAAATTTTTTTTCTCTAAATTTACGCATGAAGGGCCCCCAGATAATGAGAGGCCCAGGGCCCCTATAAACATAAAAACGGCTCTGGGTTAATCACAAGTCTATAGTCCAAGTTCTCTCCATGCCAATTAGTTTGTTATTAATCAAAGTATTTTAAATTAATTTAATTTGTTATTTTAATTTGTTATTGTTTAAAGTATTATTAATTTGGGTATTTAAAATAGTTAAAGTATGTAAATTAATTCGACAATATATGCATAAAATAAACGATGACTAGTTAAAATGATAAGTAGTAGTTTGTGTCTTTAAACCACCGTAACATTAAGCCATCACAAATTTCTATCTTTGTATCTTAGAAATCAAATGTTGGAACGATCATGAACAACCATCATTCTAATGTATTAATTTGAACTGATTTATGATAACTGAAAACTTCTTCAAATGATATCCGGTTAGTACAGATAAAAAGATAGTGTGATCGATTATTGAAAAAAAAAGGGAGTTGATAAAAAAAGTATTCAAATGATAGTGAGTTCGAATAATAATCGATTTGAGAAAGAAAATTTAAAAAAAAAACTTAATTTAAAATTATAATTTTTCTAAAAATATTTGAATGATTTTGTTCCAAATTGTGAATTTTGTCATCTGAAATCACTTACAAGGGAAACTAGGGAAGTGTGACTCGCCAATTTTAAAATAAACTAGTGGGATGTATGCCTTATGAGGAATAATTTTAGCGGGCAACATTCGTTTCGGCCCATAGAAGGTCCTGTGAGAGATAAAAAATAATTCAATGTATAGAAAAATCGGTATTTTATTACTTCAATACAGACTATTAGTTATTGTTATTATCTCATACTCCAATTAATTTTGTGGTACTTACTTTCACGTACTATATAATGCATATTTATTCTCATGAATGATTTTGAAAATTTTATATATCTGTAGTTTTTCAGAAAAACCTGTTAGGTTAATTTAAAAAAAAATTGACATCAAATTTTTTTACTTTTTTTTTTCCAAAAATTTTCCAAATTAATTGGAGTATGTAATTGCAAATCAATCAATTAATTAATAATTAATTAATTAATATTTAATTAATTAATCTGCTAAATGATTTATTAATTAGAAAATTAATTAATTAACCAATTAATTACAAATTAATTGGAGTATGAGACAATTACAATAACTAATAGTCGGCATTGAAGTAATAAAATATCGATTTTTCTATACATTGAATTATTTTTTATCTCTCATAGGACCATCTATGGGCCGAAACGAATGTTACCCCTTAAAATTATTCCTCATAAGGCAGACATCCCACTAGTTTATTTTAAAATTGGCGAGTCACACTTCCCTAGTTTCCCTTGTTAGTTCAAAGTGATATAAAAACTTTCATACTATACAATTCAAAGTTTCTTCTAACCTTATTAAAAAAAAAAAACTTTTTCTATTTGATTTAATAATTATTCTCATTTAAACAGAAAATACCAAAAAAAAGTATATGATTTCTCATTTTTTAGTCTATGTCCACTCTAGTTGAAACAACAAATTATTACTGAAAAAGAGCATATGAGAGGAGTCATTTCTGAGATTATACATTTTGCTCAAAAATGAGTGTTTGATGTATCAATTTTGAGTGTATCACTATACGCAATAATGAGTACATGGCGTTTTTAAATTCGACTATATTGATTTGGTAAGTATTTTGAGTAATTGATATGATCAAAACTTACAAATAAAATATTACTACTATATTGCTCATAAAAGAGGTGGCTTATAAGTTACTTGTCAAATTTAAGAACATATAGTACACATTAGGACATCACAGAGACATCAGGTTTACAGTGGGACTTGAACCCACTATCTCTACGCTATAGAACCAGCTCAGTCACGGAGTTTAGTTGAGGATCTTTATGCTTCTAGAGAGAGATAAGCTGAAATTATTGGGTTATCTTGAAAGTAGCTGAGCAAAGAAAAATTCCGTCATTAAGAATAAAAAAAGTGATTTATTGTCTGGTTTTCAATGGGCAGAGCCACAAACAAATTTGGTGTACCGGTACCAACTTCTTTGGAGGGCATCAAGTATTCTAAGGTACTGATTAAATAAAAATACCATCAGAGATAGGTAGGTTGATAAGTTGGTACCTTATTTATGTCGCACTAGAGCTGCACAATGGCAATTGGCGATGATCTGGGAAACATTCCTGAGGATGATCCGAAGACATGCCATCACAATTTTTGTGAGGCTGCTTCCTCAATTCAAACACAGATTTGAAGGGGAAGAAAATTTTCTCCATGTCCCTGTACCCTTGGTACTCCTTGGCGACCTACCACAGGACTTAGATTTCACAGCACGTATATCGCATTTACTCGATTGGTCTTAGCAGAGTAAGAGATCGAGCCCTGGCCCTTCCGGACCGGAGTCCGATTCTCTAATCACTGCGCTACCACGGCCACCATCAGAAATAGTTGTAGTTAGTTTATTTGCGTTGCACTAGAGCTGCACAATTGGCTATTATCGACGGCCTGGGAAACATTCCTGAGGATGATCCAAAGGCATGCCATCGCTTTTCTGTTCCTCTGCAGAGGGGATGGTTCCCTGCTTTGGTAGCCCGAAGACCTGCGAGAGCAGTTGGGCACTTTACGGTAAAACAGTTTAAGGAGGACCCTCGATCCCTACGCAGACTGATCAAAGTGGTCACCCAGCTCGTCCGTGATGCTTGGCAGGGAACCGATCAGTCCATTGCGGGAGTAGTTTAGGCAGAAGTTCACTATATACCGCCACGTTTTTAAAATTCGTTTATCCAAACATAACTGCGCACAAAATAATTTTTAATAATTATTTATTTCATTTAATGAAAAACCTTAATTGCAAGGTTGTTAAATTATCTTATAAAAGATAAATTTAAAAGGAAAAAAAATCAGTCAAACATTTTTTTAATCAAATTTAAAAAAGTAAATTTTAAAAATTTGATGTTTCCAGAACCATTCGACTGATTTAATCGAGATTTGATTGATATTTGATTACTCGAGAACTATTCTTCAACATTTTGACAACCATACACACTGCTATGAATTTTCCTACAGTTTCAATTGTTTTCATTAAGTAGAAGTTGAAAAAATTATTTTTAAAAAAATAATTTAGAGACAGTGAAAAATTATTTAATTGGAGCTATTAATGTCCGAATTTGGTAAACTTACAAGGAACTCTACTTACGCAAGTTCAGCGTAAATTTCATTCATGATATTTTGTTGTTTTGATTCAATATCTTTCCTTTTTTTAAATTATAAAAAACTATGTTTCTTTTTAAGTAGTCAGTTAATTTATACTTAATTTAGTAAAGAGATTTGAATGAAATATTATATTTAACAAATGTCAAGTTTTATGGCAACATGTTTTTGATTGAATGTGGTTATACTTCTACTTTATTTAATTTTAGTTTTTAATTGATTCATTCCATGATTGATTCAATTTCAGTATTCATTTATTAAGAATATTACAGTTATCAATCATTCAATATATATTTGATAACTAAACAAGAAAAATATAAACGAAAATACTAATTATGTAAAAAGTATCTTAATATAGTCTTGGACCAAAATCTTGTAATATCAACGTCGATTATCAGTGATATTATAGATGTTTAAATAGTAACTACAATGAGTAAAATGATGTCGAACATAAAGAATTGTCGAATGCGCAGCAAAATTTTTTATGAGTCTTAAAATATCTCAGTATCTTATGTATCGCCCTAACATCTTAAATTTAGAATTAAATTTTTGAATACCTGGCCATACGTGTGATTTACAGAACTATTCAATAATTTTTTTTTATTCATCATTCTTTATGCTACCACTTAGATTTTTTCTTATAATATACTAATCTGCTTGGTTAAATTTTTATTAGTACTAAAGTTCTGTAAATTAACACTTGTTTTAACTAATTAAAATTTTTCTCTTGTCTCATAACTATAGCCATTTAACTGATAAGAATACGTTTATATTTTTATTGCTTAGTTGTTAAAATTGCTCTGTGCAAAACGTTTGACTGATCATATTAAAAGAAAGAACATTTTTTCTCTAAAAATAAGCAAGCAGATTTTACTTTATTTTAAGCAAATAAGGGTGTAAAAATTAACTATCGAAGCATGCCTAAAGTGTACTCCAATATATATGTAGAATAAATTTTGGAAACTAAATAAAAAATAAGTTTTCAAATAATTTAGAGTAGACGGAAACGTAACTTGTTTGAAATAACTGTCTTTGTAACTGACTTTCCTGGTGCTAGGGGAGATTCCATTTTCGCTTTCGACTTTTGAATTTTCAATTCTGAAAAAAAAAAAAATTTTACATTCTTAAAAAATATGTTTATAAGGTTAGCTGTTAAAAAAAATTACTGCATTTTTTAGGAAGTTGTGACTAATTATTATTTTTTCAGCCTATGCACTAATTACTTAGAATATTTGAAGTTAACCCCCAGGAAACGTGAAAATCCAATTGAAAGTTAATGAGGGCGATATTTATTTTATTTAGAGTACCGTTCAGTGCTATTTCTCGTCACAATGTAGCCAAATAGCGGCGGTATATGAGGATGCATTAGTCGATTTGAAATAATGATTATGCCTTTTTAGTTTGCCGTAAGCTTCCTATTGGAGGCTAACAAGAACTATCATTAGACTCATTTAAACTGTTCGCATCGTTGCGTTAACAGTTTTAGCCCTTTAATTTGTTACAAACGGAGGGGCTTTACTATAAGGTTACAAACTGGAATTTTCATGACCTTAAAATAAGATTTTCAGATTAACATTTCCTTCCTATAATTTCTTTGTATTAAGATTTGCACACCTGGACACATTTATATAATTACTCTGATGTATCCACTTCAAAATTGAAATTTTGTGTCGAAGCTTTTGAAATTTGAACTCATTGACCCATCAATGTTGTAACTTCCCACCCGATCTGTTAACAGATTTAAGAAGACTGCCAGCATTTATGTTCTTGGTTCATTTTGTTCAATAAATGCTCTAAAATTAAAAATACACAAAAATCTCAACAACGATTTAAAATAAGTATCAGAATAATGAATTTTGACTTGGGATGCTCTTATATATGTATCTACATGAAAATTTGAGTTTAGCAAAGAAGCTTCTTTCAACGTTTGTTATTTGGTGCATATTTGAAGAAAACTGAACTCATTGACACAGCAATGTTAAAAGTTGTCATACGATATGTTAAAACAGATTTGAGAAGACTTTTTCCTAGAACTTAAATAGTGGTAAAGATTTTAGTAGATTCTCCAAAATATTCAAAAATTTCAGAGAATATTTTAAAGCAAAGACCCGAAATATGCGAAAAATTCAGTTGTCATAAAAATCCGGTACTGAAGAGAATTTCAAAATGAACCTCTGGAAAAGAAAAATTTTCAAATTCTTCATACACAAAAATTAAAGAATTTTCAAAATAATGTTGTACAGTTAAGACCCCTAAAATATTTCACACGATAAGTTTTCTGGCATGATAGAGTATGAAGCATAAAGTACAGAATCTTTCCGTACTAACACAAGCATTTATTTTAACAAAAGAATTTATTTCTCCCAAATATACCTTTAGTACAAATCACAAATTGTCAAGCCTATACAATTTTGTATATATATAAATCACATACAAAGCATATAAAGCAATTGCCACTAATTTGTATCGGTATAAAACTATCTGTAAGCATATGGTTAATATAAGAGTAGTGTTTAACTTTTAAAAATATAAATCTTATTAGTTAGAATTACCTGAATTTTTAAAAAGATTTAGTATTGATTGAATAAGTACTGTAATAAAATGAAAATTTATGAAAGTTTTTCTAAATAACAATTCGCAAGCATTTAATTAAACTTTGCAATAGGCAATGCAATTTTAATTTTCCAGCGAAAGTTATATCCCAACTCCATCCTATGCCCCCCCAACTGCATTATATCCCATCCCAACTCCATCCTATCCCATCCCAACTGCATTATATCCCATCCCAACTCCATCCTATCCCATCCCAATTCCATCCTATCCCATCAAACTTTCGAAGTAATGATGTATTTTGATATAGTCGCGCATGAAAATAAAAATTTTATTAAATCATTTTAAAAAGGGGGGCTTTCTTCAATGGATCCAAAATGAAGATGACTCCTTTTTAAAACGAGCAGTTAATTTTTAAGTTTAGAATATTAGATTAAATAATGAAAAGTATTTGTATTATTTATTACACTATTTATTTAATCTGAATTTGGTTTCTTTTGATCTTAAATATTACAGGGTAGATAAAAACTGCATTACCATGCTTCATTAAACTTGCACAATTAAAATAATCGTATGAGTATAGTAAAAAACGCACCGTTTAAGAACTTTACATGTTAAAAAGTATACTATAGTCAACTTTCATATCTACTAGGACTGTTTAGTGGCAATTGCAAAAGCATTCACAGTTAAAGAATGTACAGTAGATGAAAACGACAACTAACTTCAAACAGGTATAAACTTGCAGCCATGACATTTATAAACAAAAATACTAAACAGAGTTTGCTAATTATGTACAGTTCACTCATTACAATATAAGAATAAAAGGCTAATCATACGATATATTTTAAGACATTTTCATAAAAGAACATTTTACTAATTTTGAACTCAATACAGAAAACAATGGATGAAGTATTGGGAGAAATTTGCCTTCGGGAAGGACCTAATAACCCGCATTTGCGTTACATGAGAGGAAAGCTCCGAAAAACCCTCACGGTTAGCAAGACGATTCGAATACAAAGTTTTGCAATATAGTCTGAATATATGAAACTTCAAGCACATAATCAGCTCTGTATAAGTTAAGACACTATTACACTATTTTTATTCTTTTAAAAAATAAAGTTTTAAAGATTTTTGTTTATTCGTAATGCATTTGTTTTTCATTTCATTAGTTACGAGAAATTTTAATTAGAGCTAGCTAAACTGTTAAAATCAAATTGCACCAATTTTAAGCAATTTAAAATTTCTTACCAGAGCTAATTTTGTTTAACTATATTCTAATAACGGTGCGAGTTAAATGTTTTATTTGCATAAATTTTTCACGAATATTTAACATTTTACAAAAATCGTATTTTTACCCTTTTAAAGCGATTATTTTCAGACTCAATTAAGTGAGATTTTCGTATTCTAAATTTTGCGCACGTAAAAATCTTATTGATTAAAATCTTATTATCTTAAAAATCTTATTACAAAAAATAAACATTACTCCAACCTTAATATCTTAAAAATTTAAATTATATTTTTAGAAAGCCATTGTTACACATTCTTTCCTACTTTTGATAATTCCGGATTCATTTTGACCTGTGTGACTATTATACTGAAGTAAACTGCACTGAGGAAACTGCAGTTTATTTGGGCTACAATAAAATGTCACGCGTTTAGAACACGTTTTTCCTCTGCAATTATGCGATCTTTAGAAGTTAAATTTGATTATTAGCTCGTAAACGAAGGATTAGTTGTAAGCGTAGAGGATTTACAGAGAACATGTCATCTTGCATCGCAGTTCAAGTTAACACAGTCTTAAGGGCGGCGACGTTTATAGCAACATACGCGCAAATCGAAACGTTCCAGAACGATAGGACGAATGTAAAGCACGAAACAGAACGGCCGACTTCCAATTCGGACATCGCATTTGTTCGATCGTCGTGGAATATACTAACTATATTTAATACTAACTATATCTATTCCATTACTATATTTAAATGTCGTTTATCATGCAGAGAATTGGTTTTTGCTGAAAAATTAAAATGATTATTAAGTTGAAGTAAACTGCACTCATGAAACAGTTTATTGGTGCAAACTGGCTATATTAAAATATCACGAGTTTAAAATATTGTCTAAAAATTAAAAACATTTTCACTCTGAGTTACATTAAAAGCTACAAGATGACAGTTGGAAAAAAAAATAGCAGTAGAGCGACTATGTAAACAGACAGTTTCAGAAATCTAAAGCACCTATTAACATTACTGTTTAATAATAGCTTTAACTAACATAAATTAGTGAAAGTAACATATTAAAAAGTAACTTTAAGATCTAGACTATCCGATTAAAATGTATGAATGCTTTAAATTTAAATTCTAGACGTAATTTAATCAATGAACAGTCTTGTCATATTCACAGGAATTTCAAAATATTGTAAACTAAGTAAGTTTAAAGTAATTATTTACTTCTGAAATGATTCTAAAATTCTTACTATTAAATTAACATCTGCCTTTCTATATTAAAATTCTATTTGTTAAATTACTTTTGAAAATGAACTATTCAAAAACTAGTTTAACTTAGTTGAATTTATTAGTAATTTGAGTGAAAATAAGAAATTTGGTTTATTTTGCTTGATAGGTGGTTTAGAACTGTAGAAAATTAATCCAAATAGTCCTGAGAGCTTTACAGGCCCCCACTCAGAATCATTGCGGTTCCATTCAACCCTACAGACCCGTGAATTAATTTCAGTAATTAATCTTTAAGTTAATTGGTTAAAATATATTTGTTTAAATAAGTTAAATCAGATGACTTAAGTCTGAGGTTGTTACTATAACTAACCTATAATATTAAACTATTGAGGAGATTTATCTGTAAGTTTATTTACATAGCAAATTATTGGGTAAGTTAGGTCTTGTTGCAGCAGTATCTCGGGAATCCAGTGCACTGTGTTCATAACAAAATATTAAAGAAATGAAACTCTGCTAAGAAACGTGGAGACCGAAAAAGCGAAACCTGGTTTTGTTTTTCGCTTTCCCGCAGTACTTGCGACCGGTTCCATAGAAATGGCGCCTCTAGGGTGGGATCACACATGTTGCAATGTTTCACCCAACTCATACCAGGAGATTCAGCCGCCTTGATACATAAAAATGAGCGCTTTCCCGCAGTACTTGCGACCGGTTCCATAGAAATGACGCCTCTAAGGTGGCATCACACATGTTGCAATGTTTCACCCTAACTCATACCAGGAGATTCGGCGGCCTTGACACATAAAAGCCAATATGCTGGCATTAAAGCATTAAAAAAAAAAGGAAAGCAGTTCATAAGGATATGTTAAAGCGTCGGCAGCACTTTTGGATCACATGGCCCTATGTGCACTTCATGGCACTAGCCTACTTCTCTGTTATGCTGCCAGTATACCAACGCATCCCCACTTAAGAAAACTGGCTCACCTGTTCCAGAAAGATCCAACATTCATTCATTTATCCTTTCTATTCTTACTTGGAGATTCAGAGGTGTTCACAAAAAAAAAAAATTTAAAAAGGTCCCTGACATATTGTAACTGCTGGCCCCAGATACAGCTGCTCTCTCTGACTTATGTTTAACTACTGAATTCTGCAGTTAATTCTTATTAAATTGACTTCAAAAACTAGTTTAAATATTTAATTTTTCATTTAATACATTAAACCTCACTTTGATTGATAATGCTAGAAATTTTTGTTTACTTTCTTAATTAACTCGTACCATAATTTTTTTTTTTAAAAAAAAGGTAACATTGACTGTGCTTATTATAACAGTACACCTGAATTAGTCGTAAAAAACCTCATACTTTCCCATTTCCTTGTATCATTTATTTCAGAATGATCTTTAGGAATATCTTTGTCCAAGAATCGTAACTAGCATTCCTTATTTCAGAAATTTTAAATTATTTTTTAAACTAAAAAAGTTTGATTAAAATAAACATGATTTTAGTACGCAAACAGAGCTTTCTTAAAATCCGCAAACATGCCGTGATTGAGTTATAGAGGTGTATTAGCAGATTTATGCTATTAGCAGATTCAAAAATTTTGATCTTTTCTGGTCTATTGTCATATTGGTTTACACTTAAAAATTTACCATAATTGTTTAATTTTATTTTGAAAAATTAGAGAGTTTTTCGTTAATGATTGAAGTTTATACGAAAGTGATGAGTTTTAAGTTATAGGAGTGACAAAAACAGTTCTTTACAGTTTGCTTAGGAAAGAAATTTTTACATTTCAACTGTCGATAAAATTTTGCTTGCAGCATTTAAGAAAAAATTTAGCTTATTATCTAGCACAGTTTAATCTAATTAGTAGAAAGGTGTTATTTTTCATGAAAATAATCCATTAATTTTAGTTTTCACGAAAGCCGGTGTGAAACTCTTCTAACCATTGTGGTCAAAACTAGGAATTTTTTATTTTGCCTTTCAAAATTATGAGTACTATAAGTTCACATACGTTCGAAAGCACGTTGCCGTCTTACCCTACTTTTAAAAGCTTATAGGCTTCCCGTTCGGGAGCAAGCTATCTTAAAAGATTCTTCCCCTAATATTAATATAAGGGTCATGTTTTATTTGCTTATATGAGTCATTCTCACGAAAACTGTCATTTTTCAGTTCATAAAATCCCAAAAAAGTAAAGTGAATAAAAAGCTCTGAAACTTTTTATATTAATAGAAATATGTAATGGCATTATAAAGAAAGCATATATCCTATAAATTATACTTAATATTTAAATTAATTAATTTTTTAAATAATTAATTTATAATTAATTAATTTATAATAATTAACAATTAATTAATTAATTTAATAAATAAATTAATTAATTTAATAAATTAATTTAATGAATTAATTTATTAATTTTTTAATTTATTTTTCAAATTAATTAATAAGTAAATTAATTATTTTCACTATTTAAAAAGTGAGGGAATGACACTAATAGTGAGGGAATGATATTTTATTTTAATACATGTTTCTATCTAAGTTACATCTATCTAAAGTTTGAAAATGATAACATACTAAATATATATAATATTTATTATAATTTAGTCTTATATATTTAATAGTTTTTACTGGTTTGGGAAATAAAATTGGCTGGCACGATTGAACAAAATAAAATTTAATAATATACTCATCTTGAATCATTCCCTCACTTCAGCGTCATTCCCTCACTTTATACACTAGTGAGGGAATGACGAATTCAATAAAATTAAAAAATAACAGTTAGGCCTAATTAATTTCTGAAGTCAATCACATACAATTATATTCATACAAGAAAGCTACAAGCTACATATAATTATCCACTTTCTCGATGAAGTTGTATTTTATCTTACTCTAAAAAATGACATGAGGGAATGACAAATGTAAAAAATTTTACCTGGTTTGATTTATTCAAATTTATTCCACAGTAAAGCTTCTTTAAGTTGAATATGGAAACATACTGCAATTTTGTTCTATGATGCCTGTTGTTAACTTCTGAAGTTTTTATTAAAATATTTTTATTGTAAGAAGATTGCAGGTGATAAGAACATTGTTGTGAGGGAATGACGCGAAACACTGGGGACAAAGTTTAAAATAGTGCTGTGTTAATATTTTTATCAGAAATTAAATTTAAAATTGATTTTCTGAATTCTATATTTCAATATTCTGAAATAAAAAACACGAATTTGTAAAAAAGAAATTTTTATTTCAGAAACAATTTTTTTCTTTTTTTAAATCAGCAGTGGGGATAAGTGAGGGAATGACATATTAATATATTTTAATTACCTAAAATAAATAAAAAATAAAAATTGATAATTTTATTTTTATTCTTTTGTTAGCTTGCATTCTGAAGGACACTTTCTCTGAATTTTTCTTCTTCGTAAGCTGTAAAACAAACCTAAAATATACTGGGGACATGAAAAGGACTGTTTTTGTGAGAATGACCCATATATGGTATTAATAACGGTAATGGCAAAGTTTAAATAGTTCGAATTTAAAGATCGTTCTTAACCACAAAACTAAATATAAATTGTAATTTTGTTAGAAGCAAAACACGAGAAAAAAGTTTATTTTTAAAAGGTATGATATAAATTATCATAATACTGTAAATTAAGAGTTATTTTTATATTGATACCAAAGTACTTACGTGTTTATTTTTAAAATGTAATGCGGTCTATTTAATCTTTTACTAGTATCATAAGCTTTTGACAGCTACTTTTTATTTGCGAATTTAGAAAAGGGAATTTATAAAATTTGTCAGCCACCGTATGTAAGTCGCAATTCCTTACAGAAACAAAGCTGTAAATAGTTAAGCAAATGTTAATTCTAAATTTAGTGTTAAATCAGTACTTCATTAATCAGGAGGCCTTATAGGACCGAGCCTGTACATTTCTGGGTTTTTCTGAATATTTAATGCTTTTTTCCTCTATTAAGTGAAGAGTAAACCAACATTGAATCAAATAAAAGCTATAATTTAATAATAAACCAAAATTTATATTTGATGTGGAAAATTTAAAAGCAATTTTGTATATTAACGTGTAAATTTGGTTTGAAATTACCAGCGGTGGGTCTCAACAGTTCTGTGCCTATCAATATCTAAATGACGCCCTGCAGTTAATACAAGTTAAGTTGCTCAGTTAAAAACTAAGATAAATGTATATACAGTGGAACCTGTAAAAGTGACCACCTGGGTAAAGTGATCACCTGAGTAAGCTGACCATTTTCTATAAGTTTTATTTAAAGAGTCCTTTTTAAAGAGCCTTCATAAAGTGACCATTTGACTTGGTCCCGAGGGTGGTCAATTTAGACATGTTCCACTGTATATATATATATATATATATATATATATATATATATATATATATATATATATATATATATATATATATATATATATATATATATATATATATATATATATATATATATATATATATATATATATATATATATATATATAATACGAAAATTACAAAAAATATTTTTGCATTAATGAAAGCATTGAAACTCCTTCGTTTTCATAAAATGTCTTATTTAAAGAATAAGTGTAGAGATATTCTATTTTGGGACTTCAAGGCTGAAAACATACCAATGAATTACAAATTAAATTTACATTTCAAAGGAGGAGTTAATTTAAAATCTGTCCTTTTTCACTTCCATATAAGGAAGTATTTAAAGATTTTCGATTATGCGTAGGGATGCAAGGAATACACGACTGGCCTTTCTACCTACTTTTGGTTGTAGTATTTAATGCAGGAACGACAGTTTTTGCATGTCTTTTGATGTATGTTGTGTACCATCTAAGCTTTAGCAGAATTGTTTAGATTTTTGTCCACCCCACTCTAGTTGGGGAGAGTGGGTGTGAACTTCAACAGTTAACATCAAATAAAGCCTGTGAAGAAGTTCTTGGCTCATGACTCTCACTAATCCAAACTAAAAACAATCCAAAATAACAGTGTTGTAGCCCTGTTATTAGGTATATACCCATACGAAAATTTAAGGTATATTTAAGGTTGATTTGAGATATATTTGAGGTATATTTAAGGCTACTGAGAAAACAGCAATAAAAATTATACCTCGTAAAGGTTGTAATTAAGGTGTACGAGGTTGTTTTATATATACTTCAGCTTATTTTGAGGTTGTTCAAAATCAACTTCAAATCAACCAGGCTGATGAGGTGATTTTCAAGGTATACCAGGTTGATTTTCTGACACTTGTAACAAAAGAGGTATTTTTGAGGTATAAAATTTTTCACGTTATTTCAACTAAAGAGAGTGAGGTATTTATTGAGGTATATGAAGTCATTTTATTTATACCTAAGCTTATTTTGAGGTTGTTTTAAATTCACTTCAAATCAACCAGACTGATAAGGTGATTTTTAAGGTATGCGAGGTTGTTTTTCTTACACTTGTAACAAAAGAGGTATTTTATGAGGTATAAAAAAATCAACCTTATTTCAACTAACGAGAGTGAGGCATTTACGAGGTATAAAGAAATATAGCTTTTTTCTACTGAAGAGAGTGAGGTATTTACGAGGTATAAAAAATATACCTTATTTCAACTAAATTATTGGTGATTTTTAAGGTGTGCGAGGTTGTTTTTCTTACACTTGTAACAAAAGAGGTTTTTTTATGAGGTACTATAAAAAAATCAACCTTATTTCAACTAACGAGAGTGAGTCATTTACGAGGAATAAAAAAATATACCTTTTTTCTACTGAAGAGAGTGAGGTATTTACGAGGTATAAAAAATATACCTTATTTCAACTAAAGAGAGTGAGGTATTTATTGAGGTATATGAAGTCATTTTATTCATACCTAAGCTTATTTTGAGGTTGTTTTAAATTCACTTCAAATCAACCAGACTGATAAGGTGATTTTTAAGGTATGCGAGGTTGTTTTTCTTACACTTGTAACAAAAGAGGTATTTTATGAGGTATAAAAAAATCAACCTTATTTCAACTAACGAGAGTGAGGCATTTACGAGGTATAAAAAAATATACCTTTTTTCTACTAAAGAGAGTGAGGTATTTACGAGGTATAAAAAATATACCTTATTTCAACTAAAGAGAGCGAGGTATTTATTGAGGTATATGAAGTCATTTTATTTATACCTAAGCTTATTTTGAGGTTGTTTTAAATTCACTTCAAATCAACCAGACTGATAAGGTGATTTTTAAGGTGTGCGAGGTTGTTTTTCTTACACTTGTAACAAAAGAGGTTTTTTTATGAGGTACTATAAAAAAATCAACCTTATTTCAACTAACGAGAGTGAGGCATTTACGAGGAATTAAAAAATATACCTTTTTTCTACTGAAGAGAGTGAGGTATTTACGAGGTATAAAAAAGTTTACCTTATTTCAACTAAAGAAAGTGAAGTATTTATTGAGATGTATGAAGTCATTTTATTTATCCCTAAGCTTGTTTTAAGGTTGTTTAAAGTACTCTTCATATCAACTATCTCACTTCCCTGAGTTCCATGCGAGCCGGCAAATGGCGTGTGTGTTGACAATCGAAAGTCTATTCGAAATTCTGTAAGTGTGCTTGACATTTATTAATTTAGTTTTATCACTTTTAATCAAATATGCTTAAATTTTCAAACTTAAATTTTATTATTTTTGTTTTAAAGACACGTCTTGATCTTAAATAATTTAAGTTGGAGGGTATTCTTAGAGGCTATCGTTGTAGGCTTAACAAAAGGAGAGAACAATCGAAATATTTCTCGTCGCTGTTTAGGGTAACGTTACTGGTGAATGGTTACAGCAGGTTATGCACAGTATATTTTATTGTTTGTAATTTATTAAATAGAACTATTCTCTTTATTTTGCTTAAATGTATATGTTTTAACGCAGCAGTATGCAAGCTGATTAATTGAGTAAAATGTTCATAATTTCTCTTATAAATAAATCATTGAAAATCGAAAGATTTTTTTAAATAGCAATATATTATATATATATATATATATATATATATATATATATATATATATATATATATATATATATATATATATATATATATATATATATATATATATATATATATATATACTATTTGATATTCATTTCAACTTTATTATACGAGTTGAATAATTTTGATTGTTTACACTTGTCCACATCTAAGTCATATCTCAACTACCTTCACCATTGTATAGATTTGATATTCATTTAACTTCATTATACGAGATGAATTATTTTATTGTAAAACCTGTCTCCATCCAAGTCAACTTTGAACTGCCTTCACCGTTGCTTATATTGTATATATTTGATGTTCATTTCAACTTTATTATACGAGTTGAATAATTTTGTTATAAAACCTGTCTCCATCCAAGTCAACTTTGAGCTGCCTTCACCATTGCTTATATTGTATATATTTGATGTTTATTTCCATTTTAATATACGAGATGAATAATTTTATTACAAAAACTGTCTCCATCCAAGACAACTTTGAGCTGCCTTCACCATTGCTTAGATTGTATATATTTGATGTTCATTTCAACTTTATTATACGAGTTGAATAATTTTGTTATAAAACCTGTCTCCTTCCAAATCAACTTAAAGCTGCCTTCACCATTGCTTATATTGTATATAATTGATATTCATATAAACTTTATTATACGGGTTGAATAATTTTGATTGTTTTCACTTGTCCGCATCTATGTCATATCTCCACTGCCTTCACCATTGTAAATATTTAATATTCAATTCAACTTTTTTATGCGAGTTGAATAATTTTCGTTCTTTTCACTTATCCGCATCTGTGTCATGTCTCAACTGCCTTCACCATTGTAAATATTTGATATTCATTTCAAATTTTTTATACGAGCTGAAGAATTTTGGTTTTTTTCACTTATCCGCTTCTGTGTCATGCCTCAACTGCCTTCACCATTGTATATATCTGATATTCTTTTCAACTTTATTATACGAGATGAAAAATTTTATTGTTAAACCTGTCACCATCCAAGTCAACTTTGAGCTGCCTTCACCATTGCTTAGATTGTATATATTTGATATTCATTTCAACTTTATTATACGAGTTAAATAATTTTGATTGTTTTCACTTGTCCGCATCTATGTCATATTTCAACTGCCTTCCTCATTGTAAATATTTGATATTCATTTCAACATTTTTATACGAGTTAAATAATTTTGGTTGTTTTCACTTATCCGCATCCATGTCATGTCTCAACTGCCTTCACCGTTGCATATATATTTGATGTTCATTTCATCTTTATTATACGAGCTGAATAATTTTGTTATAAAACCTGTCTCCATCCAAGTTAACTTTGAGTTGCCTTCACTATTGCTTATATTGGATATATTTGTCTTTTTTATTTGTGTTAAACCGCAAATATATATATATATATATATATATATATAACAAAAAAATCGACGCACCAAGAAGCAATCATCCGTTTGCTTTGAAATTTCGTATGCATGAATGTTTTGAACAGATCAGGCTGGAATGATGCCGACTGGGGACGTATAGTCTTTAGCGACGAATCCCGCTTCCAACTGTGTCCTGACGATCATCGAAAACGTGTTTGGAGACGCACAGGGCGGAGGGGGGATCCTTCCTTCACTACTGCACGCCAAACCGGCCCTCAACAAGGCATTATGGTCTGGGGTGCCATTTCCTCTGACAACCGGATCCTTTTTGTCGTCATTAGAGGTACACTTACTGCACAGCGGTACGTCGATGACATCCTAAGACCTGTTTTGCAGCGCCCTGGGCTGGCAGCAGGACAATGCCAGACCACATACGGCACGTGTTGCTATGAACTGTTTGCAAGTACTGTAGCTGTTTGCAACTATGAACTGTACTTGAATTCATCCCCCATTCTCAGAAAGAGCCCACCAGAGGATCTAAATTTCTTATTTTTGCGCCCACGTGAAAAGGTTAAGTAAAAAAAGGTAGAAATTGGAAGCTGCATAAATTATAGAGAGAAAACATTTTTGAAAGATTCTTAGTTAAAATTTTCGCGAAAAAGATTTTTTTTTAAATGTTTAATCGTTAAACATTAATACAAAATTTGAGGCAGATTAGCAAAAGCTGCAAATTTATTTGTAGTTAGAAATTTGTATTTACAATTTTGTATTTACGTCATAAATTTCAAAATTACTTGAAAAAGTTTTAAAACTTACTTCCAAGATTTTCAGAAATACATAGATATTAATACAATTTTAAAAATTGAAGTAAACTTACAAGTTAACAGCTTCACTATTCAAGTTAGCAGATGAATCAGCACAGGACACACAACAGAGGAAAGCGACTTGTGGGCTAAGAGTGGTAGAAATCACATAAATCTCGGTGCGCTGCCGCGAAGCGTCATTAACCGATTCATCTGTAGTACTAAATCGATGATGAGGAGTAGTGAGGAGGAATGGAGATGGGAGGAAGAGGGTGTGCTCAGCACCGAAAAATCGAGAGGGGGTTCGCGTGGCATGGACAATCAAGAAATGTTGAGTGGCATGGGGTATAATTAAATGACAATATAATCATAAACAATATAAAATAAAATAATCATGAAGATTAGGATGATCGATATTATTAAGGAAGGTCTGGGTTAAATATAATATACATACATATATATATATATATATATATATATATATATATATATATATATATATATATATATATATATATATATATATATATATATTTACAACGCACGATAATCAACCCAAATTGAATAAAAAATAAGATAAAAATAAAATAGATATATACAATAAGAAAATAATCAATGAGAGAAAATTATGTCATGAGCTCTGTTACAGTGGTGACCCAGGCGTCCTGGTTGAATAACCACTCGTCTTCAGGGTTGCTCACTACACTAGTCTTAATCATACTGAATATTCCTTGGGGTTGCTCGCCCTTCTCGGTCCATGCATATGTTATGTAATACCGTGTGTATGAAGTGTAATTTTGATAGAAAACCAAAATTGGGCTGGGGCTGAGTGTACTTCGTGTGCTAGGGCAACACCATATCCCTAAGGAAAAAGGCAGTGATTGGACTAAATTTAGTGTTGTCATCAATTAATTCTATATCTAAGAGTGCGTTAAAATTGCTGGTGGTACAGGTTTTTGCTTCATCGCAGAAATTTTTATTTAAATTTTTTATATAGACGTTGATGTCATAAATTTTCAGATCCCTTTTTATACTATTATTGCTAATGCAGTTAGGGGCACCGACGAGTCTTCTAATAATCTTCCCTTCTGCCATAGAGAGTTTATTTTTTAAATGATCACTTAGGGTGGTAATGGCGGGGCAGACATAGGTTAGAATTGGTCTTGTTGCCATTAGATAGACAGTGCGCTTGCATTTTAAGTCTAAAGATGACTTCGAGTTTAATATGGAGTTGAGGGTCCAATAGGCACCATTTGCTTTTTTAATAATGTTATTTATGTGTTGTTTCCAACTTAAATTAAAGGTGATAGTGACTCCTAGATATTTTGCACTCTTTGTGGGTTTAATGATCTGGTTGTAGAGGACAATACATTTCTTTTACTATTGAAAATAATCATTTGGCACTTATTAGGGTGTAGTTTTATCTTCCATTGTGAGCATCATTTTTCGATATTGTAGATCTTCTTTTGCATGTGTTTAAAGGCTTGTAAATGGCTCATAGATTTCGTGATAATTGCTGTATCGTCGGCATATACTGCTGTGAATTCGTTTGGATTATCGTTATTGATGGGGAAGTCAGCTGTGTATAAAATGTATAGTAGTAGCCCGAGGATACTACCTTGGGGCACACCGGCTTGAATGTTTTTATAAGCTGAGAACGAACTATCGGTTTTAATTCTGAACTTTCTATCAGAAATTAAAGAGTTAATTAAAGTACTAAGATCTAATGAAATATTCATTTTATGTAGTTTTACGATAAGTCCCTTATGCCATACTCGGTCGAAGGCCTTGGCAGCGCCGAGCATGAGCATAAGGGCGGTTTCGTGTTTAAATTTAGCATTACTGATTCTAGGATATTTACAAGCTGCCTGGTAGTTGATAAGCGCTTCTGAAAGCCATATTGTTGGTTTGGGAGTAGGTGAATATAATCATTGAGTCTTCGTTGAATAATTTTTTCAAAGATTTTTGATAACATAGGGAGTAGACTAATTGGCCTGTAGTTTTCAGGATTAGAGGCCTTTTTACCGGGCTTAGCGAATAGAATGATGCCTGATTTTTTCCATTCCTCGGGAAAATATAGGTTTTTAATGGAGGCATTATAAATATTAACAATTTGGAATATTTTATTTCGAGGGAGATTTTTTATCATGATGTTCGTAATATTGTCATACCCAGGAGCTTTCTTATTTGCGAAAGTTTTAATGATGCAGGTGACTTCATCTTCTGATGCCGGTTCGATGTTGTTCTCAATATGATTGTCTTGATTTATAATATTATTGTAGTAGTCATTTATAATTTTATCGTTTATGGGGCAGGTATTTTCAGTATTGCTGCTGAATTGGTTCTCCATAGTATAGGCGAAAATGCTAATTTAATCATCCGAGGTATATACTGAACCGTTTGACCCTTTTAAGGGCATTTTGTTCAGAGGTGTTTTCTTAAGAGACTTGGTCATTTTCCAAATGGAATTATCACTATTGCTCAGACTTTCGAGTTTCCCATTCCATAGGCTGTTTCTATGTTGATTACTTTTTTCTTTTATAATTTTGTTTAATTTATTAAGTTGACGTTTTAGTTCCGGATTGAAGTTTCTCTGGAATCTTTTTCTCAGCTTATTTTTATCCTTAATAAGTTTTTTGATGTTATGAGGTAGTTTATAGTTGTTGAGGTTGATGGGTTTGAGTTCTGTAGCTTCCTTATAAGCATAGGTAATGGAGTTAGAGATATTATTAATGGAGGAGTTTATATCATCATTAGAAATGGGAGCTGAATCTTCGTTAGAATAGGTAAGATGAGGGATGTTGTGGTATAGAGTCCAGTCAGTTTTTCTTCTAAATTGGTCGTTATCTTGCATTACGAGGGTAGTAGTGATCCAGACAGGGAAATGATCGCGGCTAAGTTCATCGAGGGTTTCAACAGCAAAAGGTGAGCTTGTATTTGTAATCATGAAATCTAAAATAACAGGAGGGTGCATGGAGATAGGTTGGTTTTTCAGGAGCGTAGACTGTGAGTCCGAATTCTTTAATGAGGTGGTGCAGTTGTCTTCCAAGTTTGTTAACTTTTCTACAGCCCCATAAGTCGTTTTTAGCATTAAAATCACCAAGAGCAATCGTTGGAAGTTTGGGAGGAAATAGTTTTTTCATAAAATCTGTTGAGAATTCATTCCACGGTGGGTTGTAGATGCGGGAAATTTTAATATTATTGTTGTTTATTTGTAGTAAAATGGAAGTTTCTTCTCTATTATTTTGAGTGCTCAGGTTGTATATTGATGCTTTGTACTTCTTATGGATAAATATCGCTCACCCGCCGCCTGTGCGAATGATACGGTCACATTTAAAGGTGTTGTAGTTCGGTACTTTCAGTCTATGGCTGGGCTTTGTGTGCGTCTCAGTAACTGCTATTATGTCAGGGTTGAAATTTGCAATGAAATCGAGAAATTCGGCGAATTTTGTTCACTGCTGGAGGTTCCTTGGTTTGGGATAGCTTACGAATTATTTCGGAGTTGCTGTTGGAATATGGATATACATTTTTCAAGGTTGTTGCTGGCTTCCACAGCTTGTTGTAGTAATAATGCTGGGTTTAGATTTATTGGTTGTTGGGTGTTATTGTTTTGGACAACAGTTTCATAGCTAAATCTTGAGCGGGTGGTATTACTATTGAAATTGTTTCTATTTTCTCTCTTACTGAAGGATCTTCTATTATTTGTTCTATTGTAAATTTTTTCAACAATACTTTCGTATTTAGGGCATTTACTGTAATTTGCTGGGTGATCTCCACCGTAGTTGCAACATTTTGGAGGTTCGTCATTTGTTTTTCTGCATTCATTGGTAGCATGGTTCTCTGCACATTTTACACAGCTGTGAGGGTGCTTGCACAGTCATTGGCCGTGAAGAAATCCTGACATCGGTGGCATTGTGAGGGGCCGCCGGATTTTCTGTATTCTTCTATATTGATGCACATATTGAACAGGATTTTAATACCGTAAATCTCTTTACAACTGCGGATATCCTTGTTCAGGGTTGCGACAAAAGTGGGTATAGGAATTTTGTTCGTCTAAACATTTGAGTAACGTTAATAACAGAAGAGTTTATTTTTGCTAATTCGTATTGTACATCTTCTGCACTATATTCTTTTTTGACTCTAAAGATACGTTCTTCTGGTACGTGTGATGAGCAATATTTGCTTCGTTTAAAATTCTTATTATGCGACATCTGTCTTCTGTTTTCTTGGTTTTTATGGTGAAGTAATCACCATTATTTTTTGAGTTATAATCTTCCTTATCTTGGAGTTGTTTATTGAAATCCTTCCAGTTAAAATTTTTGTACTTGATTACGATGGGAGTATTTCGGATATTTTCTTTTGAAGAGTGAAATCGTCTTCTGGGATAGGGTCGTTAATAGTATGATTTATCTTAGTTGGGGATGGTGGTGTTGTCTTAAACCTTTTTGGTATTGAAAAAGAAATATTATTTCCTCTGTATATTTGGTTTAAAGTATCAGGAAAGTCGGTGTCCATATTGTTATCACTTGAGACATTTTGATAAAAAAAATGGGATCAAAATTGATTTTGATTGATTTGAATATGGTTGGAAATTGAGTTTTATTATCTTGGGCGAAAGTATCAATTTTTTCCGTGGTGGTTTCTGAGAGGTCATTAAATAGGGTATTTTCGCTCGATATTTTATTTTTGAGAGCGAGATATTTATGTTTGAGATGATTATGGTGGTTATTAATTTTATTCAGGGTCTGTGCGACCTTATGGCTTAGACTTTTAAAATTAGGGGCATTTCTCAATAGCTCAAGGGTTATGATTAGCATATTTTCAAAAGGTATAGCGATATCATTAATAATGCTCAAATCTGAGTCTTCATTATCGATTAAATTGTCTATGGGGGCGTCGGATTCTAAATCCGTACAATCTTCATTCGTCGATTGAACTGTATTTTTGTTTCCGCTTTTTCTTTTCATTCGTTTTGCCGGTGTTAGGATAGGTTAATTTCAAAATATTTTTGGAGGGGGGTACACCCCTCTTTAAGAGCGGCATCCTCAATAATAACTACTGCATCCATAGGACTCTCGGAGATAAAAGGTGAAATCTTTCTGGTCCTGAAAAGGACCATTTTGCGATAAATCATTAGGTGCGAGGCCATGAATCTCACCCAGAATCAACCGACGCTAAACTATATTCTACAATAAATACATAAAGAACAACTAACTAGCACAAATTAGACGCATGAATACTTATCTTACAATCAGCTCGATGAACTAGCAATTCTCTATAGTCCAGCCGATGTTCTATCAGCTGGGCTAAGAGTAGGCGAGGATCGGACTTTTATTTCTGAAGAAACTGCTTGGGATCGCTTCCGGTCATTGGTTTTTGCTCAGTTATAGAACTTCAAGTCAGAAGCTATAATTTCATTTCTTCTGGGCATAACTGCAATTACCATTTTACAAAGTTAGAGCATAGACAGAGAAAATTATTGTAGGCGGATAACCTAACAAATAACCCATCCGCCAAACTGACTGAAGCGTGGTGGCATGTGTTTGAATTTCACAGTCATTTTCCATGTTTATTTCATTATTTTTAAGGGATGAATTGCTGTAACTAGCATTATTTGCATTTATTTATTTATTTACTTACTTATTTTTTTAGTGCAGAACCCTGTAAATTTGTGAGAAAATTTTCGATATGGCTTTGTCGTCATATGGTCCCGCAGTGGACACGGTTCCCAGTGGAACAACGAAGTCAAGCATTACTGACTGCAGTTAGTAAGGGGGTGGATGACCACTTTGATCAGTCTGCGAAGGGACCGAGCGTGCCAGGTATCGGTCCTCGTTAAAATATTCTACCGTAAAGTGCTCTACTTCGCTCGCAAGGCGTCGGGCTACCATAGCAAAGGAGCGATCCCCTCTACAGACGATCAAAATTGTGATGGCATATATTCGGATCATCCTCAGAGATGTTTCCTCGACCGTTACCAATAGCCCAGTCCCGCAGAGGACTGATCGTTAAGACACGGTTCCCAGCAGATCACCGAAGTCAAACATCACTGGCTACGATCAGTGTGCGGGTGGGTGACCACTTGGATCAGTCTGCGTAGGGACCGAGGGTGTGCGGTATTGGTCCTCGTTAAACTGTGCTACCGTAAAGTGCTCGACTCCGCACGCAGGTCGTCGGGCTACCGAAGCGGGGGTGCCATCCCCTTTGCAGTGGATCAAAATTGTGATGGCTTGTCTTCGGATCATCCTCAGGGATGTTTCCCAGACCGTCGCCAATAGCCCATTGTGCAGCTCTAGTGCGACGTAAATTAACTACAACAAGATAATAAAATGTTTTATTCTAATAGTATCGCAAGCGTCAAGATCAATCCTAATTAAATGTCTGACACGCAAATCGAAAAAGATGATTATTTATTATTGAAACACGTCAATCAACGAAATCTCCTTCAATATAAGCCTACAAAACCTTTACAGTATATCAATAATATCCCTTAATTTACATAAATAGCTAATTTTTGACAAGTATTTCAAAATTATGTGCAGACAACTTGTATTTAATAGTTATTACAGTAAGTATAGTAAATTTGAAACATATTTTAAAGTTTCTAAATTTACGTTTGAAATTAAGAAGAGCCATTAATCTTAAAGTTGTAGACTCAAATAATTCAGCTTATCGTACAGAAATAAATTGCTGATTTTTATCATTTAAATGTAATATGTTTCTATTCTGTTTCATACATTTACACTGAAAAGCCAAAAAATTATCTTTGGATAAATGAATGCAATGCAAATGTTTACATAAATGTATGCAAAATTTTTCGATTCGCTTGAAAAGTTCTTGAGATATAGCGAAATACGTAATAAGTAAAATTAACATTAAGGGGTCCAAACTACGTAGCGCTCTCCTGACCAAACTATTCGGACCATATTTTCCAGATTGCTGCTGTATTTTGAGGAGTCAAAAATCAGAATCCGTCAAAAAAAAAGGTACATTCATCCAGAGAAAAACCTTTTCCGTGTCTGATTTCGTAACTTAAAATATCGTCTGCATTTAATATTTAGCAAATTTGAGGTTATTAACATTGAGTCCCAGAACGTGAAGATCCAACCATTATATCAAAAGTTATTCAGTGAGGTCCGTTTTTATTAGACTCACTGTGCATAAAACTTACAATAAACAGATTACGCATATACGTCACACTAGACCTGCACGATAGGCTATTGCCGAGGGTTTGAGAAACAAATGATCCGACGACATATCATCACAGATTTGATTCTCTGCGGAAGGACCCCCCCCCCCGCTGGCTTAGAGTGAAGTCTAGTACTTTACAAAGAAGCTAAAAAAACTGTTGCTAAAAAAAAAAAATCATAAGTTTTTGTTTTGTTTTACGGAAATGGGGTGGTAGAATGTTTCTTATAAAAATTCTATTTAAAAAAAAAAAAAACAAATTCGGATCTATTTGGCTGTCACTGACACATGTATTTTTCATAAAACTCAAATGTTGAAGAGTTACGTAATTTAGTACAAAATATACTAATATATGTATAAAATATTATATTGATTCATTTGGTCATTATGAAAACATTACCAACACTAAGCAGTTTAATTTGGAAGTAAGTGTCTTATGGCCCCTCGAAAGGAATATGTATCAGTAGTATGAGTTGGCTGCTAGCAATAACATCATGCCAAGTGGTGCTTAATAAATTTTATCTTAATTCTAATGCGATTAATTACAAAAGACGAGTTTTGCTAATCTCATAAACATAAAGCCACCGAAAAGAGCAACAAATTACATTAAATTAAAAAAATTGAAATTAGTTCAGATATATTAATTTAAAAACTTAGAGGAAAGAATGAGGTAATAAGTGACATTTTCAGAAAGAGAAATAAAGCTGTATACGAACGATTTTATTACCCATTTATAAGAAGCCGGGACTATTCTCTCATAGAAGCAGGTACTAATTCTTTGCTTTATTTAATTTACCACGGCGAAATTTGAAATACAAATCATGCAGGCATACTAAAAACTGTAGTTATGTCAAGATTAAAAAGAAGGCAAAAAACAATTCTGTTACATTAAGCATACCCATATTAACTCGACCACTTTTTGTTACTTTCTCTTGTTCATTAATTCTCCTAAAAAGTCACTTACCTGGTTTCTCCATCAAGCTCTTTTATTGTGTCAGTATATGCTTTCCAGTTTGGAGCATGATTTAATGATTCTTTACCTATTTTTTTATTTGCCTAGTTTGGTATAAAATCAATGTATAGTGGAAAACCATTTTATTTCAGATAAATTTAGTATCAGAAATATGTCATAGACAATGATTTTTTTCTCAAATGATCACCTTTTTTATTTATATTTTGAAAATTATCTTTTCTAAGCAATTGCATTGTTTTTTTTTTCTTTAAATAGAGCATTAAGTCATTACATTTTGAAAGAATAATATTATTAGGAAAAAACATTTTAAAATTAAAACTAAATTATGCCATAAAAGGAATTCTTTAAACATTCTTTTTCAGTCTTGAGTATTCTAAAATCAAAATCTGAATATTTTTATGAAGTTGTTTGAAATTGAGGTCATTAGCAGTAGCTGAATTATTTATTAGGAATATTAAAATTATTTAACCCTTTGCTTACGGTATACCATGTTGTACCAGCCGTAAGCAAAAGGTTAATAAAGGTATATTGTAAATTACAGTAAGAAAAAAAAACTAAATAGAACCACCATATATGAAGTGAAAACAATGACTCTTCTATTACCAGCTAAATTTATAAGTTTACACAGCTGTCTGTTTATAATGTCTCAATACATTAAAAAAAAAAACTGTCAATGTGCACCAATTTCCTCGTAAAACCACCAGATTTTCAATTTCCAATATTTTAAATAGTATATTATTAACCACAGCAGACAAGTACCGAATTTTGGTAATCATTTTTCAATGTGTTCTTTTTGCAACGATTTGATCATAAATCTCGATCGCTTTTTAGACAGTGATTTATGTCTTTTTTGGCAGTTTCCTTACTGTTTCACGAAGTTAAAATTTTTTGTTTGAGTTATCCAGTTTTGAGGCGCTTGATTTGTGTCGATTTCACCATAAGTCCATGCCCTATTTTAATCCTTTTTCTTAATAGTTATTTAGCGTTTTAGGCTACTTTATATGTGGCTTTTCACATTCTTAATTTTTAATAGGATTTTATTATGACATGCAAATTTTGAATTTGAGTAATCACTCTGAGGTGCTCATGGATAGCAGCAATTCCATAGCAAATCGATGCTGTTTTACAATAGTTTTTTTCCAACAGTAATTTATCCTGTTTTGCAGGTATTACCACATTTCCTTTTGTATAGTATCACGACACTTCAATTTCAAATCAGAGTAGTCATTTATTGACACTCTTGAATCGTAATGGTCCCATCGTAAATCTATGTGGTTCCTTGATCGTTTTTTTTTTCTTCTGGCAGTTGCTTATTATTTTATCTGTTTTTTCAGGTAATTTTTTTAATTTCGATATTTTTAATGAGAAATGATGACATTTCAGTTACGAATCAGAGTAATTACTTATAAACGTTCTCTAATTGCTTTCATCACAAATTCACAATATTTTTTTTGGCCATTCAACCACGGTTTTTCCAATTTAAAAATTTTTAAATGAATTTCACAATTAGAGTTTTTCTGACCCGATAGTTTGATTTTTTTTAAACAAAAATTTTCGATTTTTTATAAAAATAGTTGCAAATCTTGAGAAAATAGTCATTCTCTATATGTTTTTCTTCCCTTTTTAGTAAAAATAGTAAACTTAGTTGCCAGCAATTGAATTGCACATTAAATAGTTTTGAAGAAATTGTCAATGTGCAGATGATCAGAAACTGTTAATTTAGGCAGTCTAACTTTCGATTCATAAATCAGCACTTATTACGGGTAATCATAATACCAGAATGTTTTGTATATCATTGAAAATCAGAATAAACACGATAATTCGATTTGAAATAGTCTTTAAGAAAAAAGGGAAAATTTGAGCAAAAGCAAAATTTCTTAGCAAAGATCAGAAATTTTTAAAATTAAAAAAAAAACAGGGAAAAAAACAGAAAAATCTCATCCCTAGTAAAAGCACAATAATCGAAGCGGCGCCGTGATGGTTCAGGGGATAGAGCGTTTGCCTTCCAATGAGGTGAACTTGTTTTTATCAAAATTACAAGGTTACAGAGTTGAACATTAGTAGTCTTAAAGCGGAAAAATTGGGTCGGCTGTTTAATGATGGTTATAAAATAAAATAATCTAAGCAAATTGAAGTTGTTGGCAAGTGGGATTGCATAAGTTTTTCTTTCTATCATAAAATAGAAAATACATTAATAAATGCTAACTAATTACACAGGCCTGCGATGAAAAAAATACAAGGGATCTGATAACTGAGCTTAATGTATTTTTTGGTGCTGAAATGGAAAATAATAATGAAAAATTTCTATCACATCACGTTTTTTTGAAAAATTCAATTTTACTGGAATTTTTATGAACATTTACCATCAAGTTTCTTTTTATCATTTTTCAATTTCTTCCCTTCTTGACAGACCAGCATTCTATTTTAGTTAAATCTACAAAAGTATGACTACTTCCTGTCACCATCCCTCTCTACCAATAGTGTCGCAAGAATTCTTATCTAGGTTGCTGACCTCTCAGAAACACTAGCAAGCGTAATAGGGAGTCATTTTACAGCTGCTTTTTTCTGTACTTTTCGTGAAACATGGCTTCGAGTTCAAGACATTGTGAAAATTTCCCATATGACTTTTGTTATATATGCGTCGAATGTAGTGTTATTAAAAATCGCATGAGGAGCATTACAGACTATGTAAGACAAAATTCGGAGACCGGGACAAATCGTGGGCACCTCATAAAATTTGAGTGCACTGTCTCAATGATCTATGCTTATGGCATCAAGGAAAGAAGACTGCTCTACGATTTGGAATTCCTATGACGTGGAGGGAGCCCCAAAACCACTTTGATGATTGTTATTTTTGTTCCTGCCATGTTCGTGGGTATAACCGGAAAAATCAAAGGCTAATATATTATCCTGATAGCATTCCATCATCCATGCTCCGTTTCTCATGGACCTGATGTGCCTGTGCCTCCAACTGAATTGCCAATCATCTCTTCAAAGTCGGAACATCCAGAAGTTCAAGGCTCCGATATCGAATATAAGCCATCTGTAGCCGGTTCACCTCATCCCTTCTCTCGGGTTGAACTTAATAATCTGACTAGAGATATTGACCTTTCGAAAGAGGCAGCTGAATTGTTAGACTCCAGACTGAAAGAAAAAATTTATTTGCCAAAGGAACATCTTTTTATTGGTACAGAAATCATGAAAAGGAATTTATTAAGTACTTTGATGAAGAGGAGAACTTGGTCTATTGTTTTGATGCTCCTGGATTGATGAGCAAATTTAATGTCATCTTCAATTAAGATGAGTAGAGGCTGTTTATAAATTCATCTAAAAGAAGCCCCAAAGCTGTTCTTCATCATGGGAGCCAGTATGTATCTGTACCAGTTGAACACTAAGTATATTTAAAAGAATTCTATGAAAACCTGGCTCTCGTACTGGTCAAAATAAAATATATTGACCACAGTTGGACGATTTGCAGAGATTTGAAAGTTATCTCCATGCTTCTTGGTCAACAAGGTGGATTTACAAAGTTGCCATGTTTCATTAGTGAGTGGGACTGCCGTGACAAGACTTAACATTGGGTCAAAAAAGAATGGCCGAAAAGACAAAATCTTGACCCAGGCACCAAGAACGCTATTCGAAACAGCTTAGTTTATCTGAAAAAAGTATTGTTACCTCCGCTACTTATAATATTAGGTGTAATGAAGCAGTTTGTCAAGGCTGCTCCATAAGATGACGATTGCTTCAAATAACTGTGCAAAAAGTTCCCAAGCCAAGTTGAAAGAACGAATCTTTGTTGGTCCAGATATCCACAAACACATGAAGGATAAAGAATTTGAGACTAACATGACAGCGACGGAAAAAGAAGATTGGGTTGCTTTCAAAGATGTCATGAGTGAATTTCTGGGTAATTGCAAGGATCTGTAACGAAAATTGTAATGAAAATGCTGGACAAATTTAAAACATTGGGTTGCTCCATGAGTGTAAAAATGCATTTCCTTCACTCACATGTGGACTTCTTTCCCGAAAATGTAGGAGCAGTCAACGTAGAACAAGGGGAAAGGTTCCATCAAGATATCAAAGATATGGAGCGTAAATATCAAGGAAGATGGGACAAGAACATGCTCGCAGACTACTGTTGGATGATAGCTCGAGATAGACCTGAGATTAAGCATGAAAGAAGATCATCAAAAATAAGTTTCAGAGGAAAACGAGTATGTACTTAAATAGAAACTTTTTTCTTTTGTTTTTTGCTTGTTTTGTTTCAAACTTTCATATATAAGGGAAAACAATACACAATATTTGCTATTTTTGGTCAATAGTCAATTTTACATAAGTTATCTTAATAAAAATTAATTAAAATGGTATGTTGGTGATTTTCTTCTAGAAACTGATGTAAAAAGTTTGAACGCAAGGAACTTATTGTTTTTCTCTCGATCAAAAGTGACTTGTGCGGTCTGGTAATAGTATTTTGTATCCATTTTAACCTATAAAAAGTTAGCTGATAGCTCAAAAATCAATTTTCTTTCACAAGATTAAATTTTACATAGTTCAAAATTAGTGAAGAGAGCAGTTACCGGCTAGTACATGCAAAATTGTTTGAGAGAATTCCTTCCAAATAGCATTTTAGTAAAAACATTAATATCGATTTTGCAAAAAATCCTGATGTGATTCGGAAAAATGGTCATTTTCAAAATCAGCGCATAAAATAACATATAAATCAACAATAACTTCTCTTGTATTTTTCAAAAACTTCAATTTCGTAGGCTTGTGTTATTAAATAATCAGGTAATTTTAACTGCTTAATCCTATTGCAAATCCTTTAAAATTGATGAATAGGGAAAAACAAACTGAATTCATGATAGGATTCATTTAACTAATATTACATATAATGTGGAAGGATTAAAAACAGGTCTTTGGCAGGGAAAGAGGGCACAAAATTTATTTAATAATTATTAGACAGAGAACACTTATCAAAGTGACACAAAATCGTTGTGCTCGTTAATAAAAGTTAGGGAAAATCTTAAAAATTTAAAATGCTTCCGTAAAATGCTTCGTTTTAGGCAATAAGGGAAAACTTAGTAATTATAATTGGTCAGTTAAATAGGTCCAGGGAAAAAGTCTTTCCTACAAATTAGTTAAAGGGATAATCAACAAAATGGTAATTAATGTATACTTGAACTAAAAATAGATTAAAAGACAGGGTGTGAATTTTAAAGTGTGAGAAAGAGCGTCTTGATTTGAATAATACATTAAGACAAAGATATACAGAAAAGGAATAACATAGAAAGATTAGTTGAAGCTTTTTATGTTGCATATATATATAAATACAAGGTGAGGCAAAAACAACCCGGACAAACAATTTTTAATTTAACTTTATAAAAATAAATAAATTAAAAAAAATATAACAAATAACAAGAGTAGACTTTTACTTATAAATATATTTAATTGATTTCAAAATTGCTGTCTTTCGCTGTGATGCAAAGGCATATTGAAATTTATAGCAATGAGCATTGGGAGAGATTTCACTGATAAGAAGCTCTTTACAGTCCAACAAGCTCATAATTCTCAGAACAATAGAATCTGGTTTGTCCAAGAAATTCAGTAATTGTTGAACAAACACATCTGGTTTTTATGGATGAAACTGTTAAAATAAATCAAAGAGCGTAAACACGAGACATTCTAGAAGCTGTTGTACTTCCGTGGGTCAAAAAGACACAAGAATGGTGCAAGGTACATTTTAAAGACATGATATTATCTGAAGAATGGCCATCCTACTCCCCAGATCTCATAAATAACAACATAAAGTCCATTTTGGAGTCTAGAGTTTCCATTAAACCATCCAAAAGTTTAGTGTCCCTAAAGCAATTTTTGGCGGAAAGGGATAGAACAAATGCAGAAGACTTGCAGTTTATTGCTGAAAATTTCAATAAGTGTTTACGCCTCTGCATTACTGCAAAACCAATTAACTTTATTTATTAGTTAAAGTCTATTTTTATATAGTTATATATTTTTTAAATTTATTCATTTTTAATGGAGTGGTCACCAAGGAAAAAATTTATCCATCTAGAATAAATGAAAATTGCTTTAAAAAAAGTATCATTCTTTTGAATTCAAAGATTTTTATTTCATCACGCACGACACTCTGGGGCAGTAAAGGTATATGACTTGATTTTTAGAACACAATTTTCTTTACATTTCTAAGCCACAAGGAAAATAAATTTAATATATATGATTCAACTTTGATTTCAGGGAAATTTGAATTACAGAGATTCGTTATTTCACTGTAATTTGAAAATTAACAATGTTTAATTATTGCCAGGGTTGGCAGGTTTTTGACATGTGACAGTTTTTGACAGTTTAAACCATGGTTTAAACCGTCACGTCAAAAACCTCACTGTCAAAAATGTCGAAAATGTCAAAAACCTATATTCATATGTGAAATTTAATTAATACATAAAATTTATATATTTTTTATAAAGGATAGTGTTTCTAAATATGTTCTAGAAAAAATAAATTTTAAATTTTGAAGGAACACTTATATTTTGAATAGTAACCAAAATCTTTTACTTTTGAAAGCTCACATCTTTTGTAATATTATGTATTCATTTTCATGTGTTATTGAAAATCTGCAGTGATATTATTAAGAAATTTATTTATAACCAAATTTAGTGTATAGTATAGATTATACTAAAAATTAGACATTTTTAAATATAAACATTAGCAGTTTTGCACATTAGACATCTTTTAAAAAAAAATCTTTTTAATATTCTTTTAAATCTTCTTAATAATCTTTTAACATAAGACAATACAAATTTAAGTGCTTTCTGTTAAATACACAGAGTAGTTAGTGTCGATTTACAGTATATTCAGCCTATTCATTTACTATGCTGAAAATTTAGTTTATCCAAATACTTGCGAATTTCATTTTGCTGAATACTATATACATAGTTTTGTTGAATATCTAAATATTCAGCTGTTGAATAATTACTTCTTGCTTTCAAGATATGCATTATTTTTTATTCTTAATACAAGTAGGGGGAAAAAATTAAGAGGTAAGAATTGTTTTAAAATGATAAGTGTAATAATTATAAATAAATATAATAAACAATATGAATTATATTTATCATTATTCACAAATATAACTACTTTTAAATTCAAATTAACATACTGGATAATAAAGATATTCGGTATAACATTAAAATTTTTTTTCATACACTTGTATCAAGTTTGTATTTATACAACATAACTTGTAAGTTCCATATAAATATTAGTTATATGTTCCTTATATGTCAAAAATGCATAGTAATAAACTTTTAATTTTCTTAAGTATCAAAAAAAAAATTTTTTTTTTTCAAAATATAAATATTTAAAAAAATTTTGTGCAAAATTTTTCTGCACATGCATTTGAATATAAATTTCTGAGATTTTAAATCTGTTATTTTACCTTAATTTTAATTAAAAATATTTTAAAACCTGCTGATTACCTAAAGTATAATTAAATTTCAATATAATGCATGGCAACTGTTGGTAGTTTTGAAGTTTATATATTTTTTTGGCAAACTTTAGTTTTTGACATTTTTGACGGGTTTTTGACGGTTTAAACCAGTATTATACCCTTGTCATGTCAAAAACCACTTTTTGACGTCAAAAACCCAACCCTGATTATTGCATAGGAAAAAATTCGATGTTCATTACAATTTCATGAAAATAATTATTAATAACAATTTCATTATACGATTCATTACAATTTTAGGTAAATAAACAGCATTAAGAAATAAGTTTGAGTGACAGAATATTATACATACAAAATTAATAATTAAAATAATATTATACATACAAAATAAATTAAAATCATAGTAATTGTTTATCACATTTCACTGAAATTTGAAAATTAAGAATGTTTAATTACTGCATTGGAAAAAATTCATTGTTCATTATAATTTCGTTGTTCATTACAATTTCATTATTCAATTTATTACTATTTTAGGTAAATAAATAGTATGAAGAAAAAAGTTTAAGAGACAGAATATTTTACATACATTATTATTAAAATTATAGTAATTGTTAATCATATTAAAAAAAATTGGAACAAATATTATAACTTATGATACAATGAAAATAATTTATATAAAAAAAAGAAAAGAGTTTAAAGGTAATTTAAGAAAAAAAACAATAAATGCATCACATGAAAAATAATCTTAAAGCAATTACAATATTTATCAGTTATAGATTAACACATCGAGTCCCCCCCTCCTTATAAAGAAGATTCTTAAAATTAAGCATAAGCCTTGAATAGTATTTACATGAGAAAAATAGCAATAATTAACTTAAAATTTGAGTAAAAAAACTAGATTTAACAAAAATTCCTCAAAATAAATGCATAAAAGATCAAGGCATTCAGATAAAGTGTACAATTTAGGATATAATATTGACATAACTGATTTGGTTTTCAAAAATATATACTGCTATTTGCTTTTGAAATCCTCATTGAACCCTATATTCCTCATGTGTTTCTTATTATTACAAATTCCATCCATTTACAACAGAATATAAATAGTCTTTACCATAATAAATCTAAAAGAGAACATTATTGAGGACATTAAATATCATTTGAAAATTATTGAGGATATTAAATATCATTTAAAGACATTTTATATTTAGAAGTCACTAGAAGTGAAGAAATAATTATTTACAAAAATAAATACAGCTATTTACAGTTTACGACACGTTCAAACATCATCAAATATACCAGCAGGAGGACTTCCTATTCGAGACCAATGTAAGTAATTATCATCAGCTTCTTCTTGGTATTGAGAGCGACCAAATGTATTTGTAGAGCGTTCTTCAGTATAATCTATGGGTTCTATATCTTTAAGAAGCTCTATTCGTGAATTTTCATCAGGTGAAGAGTTGAGTAAACCTTTATTAAAAGAAAACATTTCAGCTGAACTTAAATGCAAATAAACAAGGAGTTCCTTCAGATAATAAGTAAGAAAATATTCATCAACGCATTGATGACAAATTCTATTGTTTCTTCTTCTAACTCAATTCCGTTCTTAGTTAAATTAAATTTTTCATATTTATTAAGAATGACCTCAAAGGATTTATTTTGAATTTAAAAATAATTATGCCAAATACTAGAAAATTTTGATTTTTTAGGAATGATGAAATTGCTGCAAATTGAGCAAAATTCTCTTGCAACCAAATTTGAAAACAATAATTTTTATTGCCATTTGTTACTCAATATACTATAATAAACGAAATAACAATATTATATAAGATAAAGGATAAAAACAGCTTTTTTATTACTGCTAGTGTTCAAGATGGCCATCCCCTCAGGAATCTGAAATGTTTTATTTTTCGTATGTACTGGCAATTTTTTTAAGTTCTAGGCACCAGTAGTGCCTAGAAATTAATGCTGCAGGAAGGAATTACTTCTGTCATGTTTTTTTTTAGCTGCCGTAGTAAAAAAATTATAATTTTACTAATTTAACTTCTTCAAGGTTTTCTCAACAACAAAAAAGGCTATAGTGTATCTGGATAGTAAATGATTTTACTTAAATATTCATCTTGACTTTAGGGGAGAACAGGATATGCTATTTATGATATTTACCACAGAGAGCAAGGGCTAATATTTAAACTGTAAGACCATGTGAAGCTGATTTATCACTTACTATATTCTAAGAATATATCCTATATAGGATTGCAATCTTAGCTAGAACTAGTGTTTAAGTCTGTTTTATATAATAAACAATTACTCAAGTTTAATGGGGTAAGTAAAATGCTGCGTTTGCCATAAAGATCTTTGCGAAAAATACATAATCGAACAAATTTACAATGAAAATACAATAAACAAAAGACCTGCTAACCAAACATTGTTTTTCGCTTTTGTGCCTGCATCTAAAAATTCTGAAGATAATACAGGAAATTTAAAAATTATTGCTGAGAATTCAGAAACTATTTTATAAAATTCAAATATAACAGAAGAAAGTTTAGGCAAAACTGAAAATTTAAATATTGGCAAAGAAAACTTGGATGCAACGAAAATTTAAAAACGAGCTCAGAGACTGTTCTAGAAAATTTTGCATTAATTATTGAAAACCCAGTGAAGGAAAATGAAAAAGCTGATTTCTTGAGCATCTTTCTCTTTATGGATATAAATTGAATGATTTATAATGAGATTATCAAAAAATCTGAGAATGCATGCAAAAAAATGTTTTAAGTAATGATTCATTTATTTCTTTATATGTAGTTTTATATTTATTTATTGTTTTGTCATGTCAAGAGTTTTATGAAAATTAAAACATTGATTAAAAAATATCAATATTTTTCAAAAACATTTTGTCAAAATAAAGTGGCAACAGAAGGATTAAAACTAGCTATAAGAGTTAATAAATTGCTTCTAGGAAGTTTAATCATTTAAGACTTAGTGTTCGCAGAAAGTTATTATTTTATCTATGATAAAATTTGTAATTCATACATTGATTTAAAACTTTTAAAGCCTTGAAATAAGAATATTATATAAAAATAACCATTCAATATAAATAAATAAGGTAATATGACCCAATATTATCTCGAAATAATACTCTTTTTCCGCATGAAACAGAATCAGAATTTTTTAATAAAATTAAGCAAAATATCACTTAAGATATAATACAAAAAACTGCAAAATATATTTGCTCATTATTTACTAACTGGAAACGTCAGTTTTAATATTAGTAAACAAATTATTTAAGATTTGTAGTTTAATTCTATATAAATTAGTACATATTATTACATTACTTATGAATAAATAATAAAATCATTTTGAGAATACTGGTGCTTGTAAATTTTTGTATTGTTTTTTTTTATATTAAAATAAATTCAAGCATTATTCAAAGAAATATATATTTGATATCAAATGATTTTTTTGCTTTAAATTGTAAAAGTTATTTTCTTTTCACTATTCGTAATTTGAAAAGATACTTTTTCAACATTTCATTTAAAAGAGAAATCATTAAATGTCTTGCTTGCAGACTCATTTTTGAGGTTGTAGTTAAAAAAATGTGTATGTTTATACGAAAAAAGCCCATTTGTACATAAGCAATAAAATGATATATTTTTTATTTCATCATATTATTTACCTCAGAAAATCTGCTCAAAGGTTACATCCTAACTTAACACTTTTTCTGATATCAATGTGTGGTGCTAGCAAAATGTTCATCCTAAGAAACTAGATCTTAACAACTGAACTATAAGGAAGCAAATTAGTTAAGTTGTTTTAAACACCTAAAGATATTATTATTCTATAAGGCCTTAAAATATATTAAGATATTTTTTAACAGATGGGTGAAAGTGACATCCCTCATGCTTTGAAATGCTTAAATTTTTTTTTTGTGGAACAGTGAGGTAGACATTTTTGTGAAACAGTCAAATTAGCATTCCAGCCAAATAACATGTTGGCATGGGGTATCAATCACTAAATCACTTCATTAATCATAAATTCATTAACTAAAATTGAATAATAACAATTCATTTTTCACAGATTTATTATTTTATTTATTTTAGAGATTTAATGAAATTTTTGCTAAAAAATTAGTGTTTCAATTAAAATTTCAATAACTACTTGTTTAATTTGTTAATAATTAGTATTGTTTTGATACAGAATGAAGTTTTCTTCTGAATTTTGTTTTTACCTGGAACAAAATGTGATATTTGAGTTTTAGACATTCAACACAAATATGTTACAATTATTCCTCCTTTTTTATTTTATAACTTTTTAAGGCATATATATTTTAACACATGGAAGAGATGAATTTATATTTTCATATGTGATTGATTAATCCTTTTTTCCACCAGAGTCACATTAATGTATGATCATGATTAACAAAAAACTAGCGAAAAATAGTTTTGTCACATACAGTAATATCTGGTCAATAGGTTGCGGCCTACATGAAGAATTCATTTCCTCCAAGCCACGCTTGATAATTATATAATGATATAACAGTAATGCTTGATAATGATACAACAGAGTAATGCTTGATAATGATATAATAGTATATTTTTTTCAAAACCAGATTTTTAGAAAAAATTTTCTGAAATTCCGAATTTATTTCGTAATGCTTACTCTGAAAACGTTTTTTTTTTAAAATTAAATATGGGTGTAAAAAGAAGTTTTTGATTAACGAAAAAACATATGATGTCCCCTATAGATGGGGTGGGTTACAAATTCTAGTTTGTAATTTAAGAATAAACTAGTAGGCTATATTTTTTACGTTATTCTACTCATCTGCACTTTCTTTATAAATATTTTATGTCACAAAGCTAGAAAATAAAATCTTCTTATTCTATACAAGGATCTAATTGCAGCAGATACTTTTAGTTGAAATTCTTTTTCATTTATTTTTCAATGCTGATCAATTTCTGCCCCTTTTGCAAACCAATGTATACAATATATAAGAAATAAAAATTTAAAAAAAAGCGCTTCTGCATTAAATAAACGTACCTAAAAAAAGAAATTACGGGAGTACATAAATTGACACCGATTTATTGATGTAAGAACTGTCAGACTGTGGCTGAAAAAAATTATATTTCAAAGAAAGAACAAAAATTTAAAAATAGAAAAAAAATAAGGTGCTGCAAAACAAATTTCTCAACTGAATTTATAGAAAATACTAAAACCAAAATGGACTCTATAAATTAACCACCAAAACAATGCACTGCAACATGTCAACTTACACAAATTTCATTATACATATAACTGCAATGAAATGCACTAGTAACAAAATATACAATAATATACTTACTGATATCAGATGGTTTTGTAGAACGTCTACTGCTTCTTGATAAGCTAGAGCTAGGTCTATTCGATTGCCGCCTGCGAATTTCTACACTTTCAAGTCTCTGTCGCCTATTTTTTTCTAAATAAAAATACCATTTTTATAAAACAATATGGGTAACAGAAAAGAATTAATAAAGCACTTTGCAGCGAATTGTTTATTGAAATACGTACTCCTCTAGCCAGATGCTTTGAAAATGGTTTGTTTTGCCAACATCTAAGTCATCTGATGCCATTTTTTGGAATCAACTAAATCTACAATCATATCGTATACTTGTCACAGTATGCCATCAAAAATGTTTGGTGGAATACATTTATTAGAAATAATAACACGACCATACTCAGGGGATATTGTATTCCTTATAAGAGAAGTTACAAATCAGCCTTTATTTTATCTTTTGATAAATTTATGCAAGTTGCTTAAGAAGTTGAAACTGTTTGATGATGTCAAATCTAGATGTATAAAGACTGTGACGTTCTTGAAATCTTGGCTTTTACTCTATTTCTTTTCATTGATACTGCTATAAAAAAGTTAGTGAAACTTTCCAGGAAGTTTTATCTATGTCTTGTTTCTTTTGAAATCCTGTTTTTACAATCGTAAATCAAAATATTCTGCAAGATAATTCATGTACCATTGGGTAACTTTAATAAATCTGGATTGTTTATCGATTACAATTATGAACTACATCACTACTTTTCTTTCGGTTTAATTACCACTATTAATGAACAGAAGGCATTTGCATTGGTTATGCTGCTAAAACTGGTTCTCTGCAAAATGAATGTAGGGTAGGAAACATTTGGTCCTCTAATGAGGCACATTTTTGTTCAGCAAATCTTGATATATTAGATTTCCATCAATTGAAAGGTATGCTAAGTACTGTAGCAACAAACTTAAAAATATAAATTAATCACTCTATAATTTACTGTAAATTATAAAATATGCCATGAAATTAGTAATTCAAGTCATTTTTTTCTACTTTAGTTTTCAATAATGAAGATGAGACACCTTTACCTAGTATGTACTATTATGTTTCTAACAAAATTAACCTTTTAGCTTAAATTTAGCTAAAAATTACAACTTTCACACTTTTTAAGTGGGAAAATTATTTAATGCATTACAGTTTCCAGCTAAAGATAACAATTTTTTAAACTAATGATAAGAAACAAAAAAAAAACTTTTTTGGGGGGGGGGGGATTTTGTTGATAAGTAAGATTAAAATAGCAAAAAAAGTAATTTTTCAGATAAAATTGCAAGAAATTAAGAATTTATTAAGTCAACTTTAGCACTTTATCCTTATTATTAACGAGGTCAAAAAAAGAAAAGATTTAGTGCATATGTATGAGACAAGATACATCGATAAAAAGAGAAGAAATTTTAAAAAAAGCAGGAGAGGACAAAATATAGTCAAATTATGCATGGTCTTGGTGAAAGACATTCACTTTTAAATGATACAAAAAAATCTCAATAGGTGAAGTGGGAACTTTTAATACTAAAGGAGGGTCAGTAAAAAAAATTCAGTTTTTTTTCAACTATGCCCTCATAACATATGTATCTGTTGAAAGAAGCTTCTCCAGGTATAAAATTTACTTTCAGACAAAAGAAATTCTTTCACGTATGAAATATCAATAACTTTTACTAATCCAATGTAATTTTGATTTCTTGAAATTTCACTAACTTAAAGATCTGAAGCATTACTCTCTATAATAAAAAAAATTAAACACTGTCATCACGAATAATGAATGAGAAGACATCTTCTCCATGATTTATAATCACAAAATATATAATAGGAACAAATTTGCATCGGCCAATATTACATTTTTATGTTTTGATCTTGTTTTATTGATAACAACTAAACTTAGTTAATAATGGGATATACAATAAAAAAAACACAACTACTTTACCTCATCACACTAAAGAAAGGATTCCATTTGGAAAAAATGGCTACCATCCCCAGAAAAATGAAATATGACATAGGTCATCATGTATCAAATTGTTTTTCATTCAAATTTTTACATTTCAACAATTTTGCAAGCTATTTCTTCACACAATTGACAACTTCAAACAAATGCGTACAAAATTCAGAATTTTTCATGATATTGGGGTTAACTCTATTAAAATAACCTAAACTTTTTAAAACCAAAGAATTTTTTGAATAAGAAATAGCCTGTGCAGCTTAACAAAAGAAAGCTTCACAAGGAAAGAAAAGTTTATGGCTTCACTCATGCAGAATTAACATCCAATAATGTGTTATAAAGCTTATTTATCCTGAACAGATATATTCTAATGTTAATGTTATGAATTTGGTATCAAATCATTAACATAATTTATCTATTTAACCCCACTTATATTATTCAATTGGAGTGCAAGGTGTTTTGAATAGGTAAAAGTTTTAAGTGAATTTTGCAATGAAAAATTATCTCATGAAACAATTCAAAACTATTAATTCAATGAAAGCAATAAAATAATTTTTTCCTCCATTTTAAGAACCCTTCTCTATTTCTAAAGATTGAAGACTCTCAATTACAGATAAGAACTTTCGTACATAAGGTTATTCAGGGCATCGATATTCAAGCTCTATGGCAAAATTGCCCATGAGCAATGGCGCAAGGGTTTGGGTACAATAGACCTCTGGTCGATGTGACCTGCTCTTTGAAGCTGCCCAACCTCTAAGTCTACATAAGATTTCTTATTGCAACAGTTGTAGTAAAAAAAATGTGTCTTCAAAAATACTAAAGAAATATTAAAAGATGCAATGAAATTATACACTAAATATAGTTAGGAACTAGCAGGAGTCACATCAGGCGAAGTGAGACACATAAATAAGAGATATTTCAGTATTTTTAATAGTTCTTAATTCAAATATAGTGCTAAAAAATGAGTAATTTGGATAACACACAGAGAGAAGCATCCATGCCCTGAGTGGGATTTGAACCCCTAACCATTGGCTTCACAGTCTGGGGATATAAAAATTTATATGTCACATTTTAAAATAAGGATGATTGAAAATAACTAGAGGAGGAATATAAATAAAATCATATATTTGCGTAACATACCTCTTTTAATTAGCTCTTTCCCTTCTTCAATAAGATCTGAAGTCATTTCGTCATCTCCAATAAATTGTTCAAAGCCAATAAAGTGAAGAACTCGAGTACAAATATTAAAATAGGTTGCTAAACAAACAAAGAAAATCAAAATTGGAAAATAAATATTGAAGCCATCTGATATTATAGGTATTACATCCATATGTCCCATTATCTGAAAAGAAAAAAAATATATCAGCAATTAATATTGATATTAAAGACATGAACTGAATTTCATGATGGCTAGTTTATTGCAATGGGCTAAAAGAAATTTTGCTGAGCCAATTACAACATTGAATTGGAAAAAGATTATACCCTGAAAAACTTAATGATTAGATTTTCACATACTAAGTACCATTGGTCAGAGCGAATGCACTACAATTTTTAAAATTACTGTAGACACAACTTTTTTTAAGTTTGTAGTGTTATACACTATTTTTTCGAAGTAGTATTGTAAGTTGCGTTATAATTTAAAAACACTAGTTTGTAGTGATTCACGACTGCAGGGTATTAAATATCACTAAAAGTTACCTTTGGTGACAGTTCATGAACAAAATTGACAAATCATGGTTAATACTTTGATGGGGTGCAATTGACACAAGTTTTTAATTAACACAAGTCAGCAATTGACACATGCATACCAGTTATGATAATATGTCAGGTGGTATCATAAAATTGTATTTAAAATTTTAAGCAATTATATTAAGATAACCATGCTGCTCACAATTCTAGTTTTACACAATTCCTTTATATAATATATATTATGAAATATATATAAAATTTCTTTTTTTTATCATTACTTATGCACAAGTACTTCTAAGATAATGATAAAATGAAGAAAAATAATTTTTTATACATAAAAGAATTAAACAATAAATATTTATAGCCATAACCACATACGTATTGAAAACTAAACAAAACTATTATATTGATTATGATACATCATCCTAGCTTAAAAATCAAAACAACCCTATCGATATTTCGTAAATAAACTTATTATTTTCATTTTGCATTAATTTATGTTATTAATAAAGAAATACTCCAGTTAAGTAATTTGAGCTATATTGAGGTAAGCAAGAATAAACACTAAAAATTAAATGGTGCTTTGCTTGGAGCAAGCTCAGATATAACAAAAAATAACAATCAATCAGTTATCTCAACTTTACAAACAGTTTGAGTTAATATAAAATCAGGGCTTCAGAAAGAAATTTATTTTTTAAGGGGTTTAATGTATCTTATTTTTAAAAATTTTATATGCATGATAACAATTTAATTTTTTATTTAACACAGAATATGAAACTAAATATTGTTGTTTCAAAACTTCTTTAATTATAGTAGTTTTGAATTATTACGTTTCACTGCCTAAAATTGGTTATTCTAGACAAAAGATTGAAGGTCAAATTTGACATGCTAACTATAGTAAAACTTTCAATTTTAATTAATTTACCCTAAGCCAGCATTGGAGAAATAAAATAATGGAGATTTTACTAGCAACATTTTCTAAGCTACGAGTAAAGTTTTGATACATCATAGATAATTAATTAAGTCAGAAAAGAATTCAAAATTGGAAATAATATAAGCCCTTACATTTAGCAAAGTAAAAAATATGTATATAAATATTAATCTAAAATAGATTTTTTTACAACATTATTTTTAATTACTTAAACTATTTTATTTAATAATGGTTGTTGAACAGCAGACCCAATTTTTGGGTTTACGACTATTAATGTTCAACTACAGAGCCTTGTAATTTTGCACCCAATCGAGAAGACAAGGGAATTCCAGTATTGTGAGAAATTTGACTTTGTGGATAACTTAAACTTTTTCTTTTATGTCCGTTGTTGAACTTCTTCTTGGGCACTACAGCATATGACAGGCCAAGGCCGTCCCAATAAGTTTTTGCCATTTTGATCTATTCTGTGCCTTCCAGTTAGTTATTCCTATTATCTTTAGGTCTTTCTCAACTGCGTCCAGCCACCTAGTCGGTGGACGACCCCTTTTTCTTGTACCTTCTGGTTTAGGAAAAGTTACTTTTTTTGGGGGGTTTTGGTCTTCAGATCTAAAGGCGTTCCAGCCATTGAATGCGATTGGCCATAATAACATGAACTATGTTTGGTTGTTTATACTTTTTGTATAGCCCATGAATGCAAAGCGTGTGTCATTTGTTATTCTCATTGACAGCACCAAAAATTCTTCTAAGCTGAACAGCCGACCTAATTTTGGGTTTACTACTAATGTTCAACTCCATAGCCTTGCAATTTTGAACCAATCCAGAAGGCAAGGAAACTCCTGAATCAATACCCTCAGACATATTGATTTGTTATGGAAACATGGAGGATTTTGCGACTCGACAGATTTAACATGCATCAGTCACCATTTACTACACGAGGAGTCTTCGGCCGGCGGGGATCGAACACAATAACTCTTGAACATGGGCCAAGTGCCCTACCAACCAGGCTATCCCCGCTTTACTAAAACTTTTTACATTCAACACACTGCAGTACTAGCAATAGCATCATCTTTTGAGGAATAAGAAAAGTATTTTTGCCATCAGTGGATATTTTATCGCCAAAAGAATTTTTTTTTTTTTAATTTATTCAACAAATAGGAGAAATTTGAGAATATACAGGTAAACAGGAGTTAGTCGTAAAATACAGGAGTCTTCGTTAAAAAACAGGAGACTTGGCAGGTATGCTAAGAAACCGAAGGGATACTGAAGAAATGTGTCACATATTGAGAGGAGAGTGAGATTTATGAAACATGAAAATTGCAACAGTTTGTGACAAAGGGGTTAACTAGAAATGTGATGGCACACATTTTGATTTAAATAAAGCACTTAAAATCAGCAATTTAAATATTAATACATTATTTATTTTTCCATTAAAATAAGTACACACTTAATATTAATTATAACTACACTTATAAATGTCATTAAAACATACTGTTAAAGGTTTAGAAATAATATTTTTTGACACTTAAGGCCGTTGCCACCTCGCAAAGGAAGTGAAATGTCTATAGAGAGGAAGAATGGAGGAAACCTTGTCCCTTAGGGGTTATTTAAAATACCAGAAAAGTTGAGAGGATTGATTCATTATTATGAAGGGTCGACAGACTTTAGAATGCCTGAGAGGCACCCCCTCTGTTCATATACGAGGTTTTTCTTATCGCTACTTTGCATTCTCGAAATAGTAGCAACTAGATACTATGCTACAGTATTACAAAAGGAAATATCATCATGTATTTTTTTCTTTCCTCGTCTAATGTGTTTTAATTCTGTATGGAGACGGTCTTAATGAAAAGGTCAAAAGAAATTTTTATTTTCTCTAGTGTTATTCTGAACTGGAGTCTCAATATGCTATTTTTTATACCCATAAAAAGTTTAATTTATGCAAACATTAAAAAAATAGTGTTAAATAAAAGTTAAAACGAAACACTGAAATAATAGAAGTTTGACATAGTTAAGTGAGAGGAAATTTGAAATAAATTTTTATTTTTGAAGGACTGATTTCCAATTATCACGATACTATATGAAATGTATAAAAAGGTTTTATTGAAATAAAAGAGCACTACTGCGAAATAAATAAGTTTTTATACACTGGGGACTAAAATTAATGTAATAAGACAGTTTATATAGTGCAATATTTGTGCAACTATGATGCTAATCAACTGCTCATGGAAACAAAGAAATTTAAGTATTTAAAACATTTAATTACATAACAAATTCTGCTATTGTTATATAATTTACCAACAATTTTCTTCTCACTTATGAAATTATTAAAATTTTCTAACCAAGAAACGTTCTTATCAATTAATAAACTTAAACCGTAATAATGCTGACCATTATTTAAGACTGAATTAACTTTGCTAATTAATTCTACGTAATATTAATCTTTCTTTTTTCAGATTAAACATTCTAGTTTTTTTTTTTAATATTAGTAGCTTAAATCAATCTTATCTCGTCTTTCCTTTATGTTGTATCCTAAGTTTCAATTTATATAATCATGATTATCTTAAATAATAGATGCAACACTGTTTTCATTATATGGTGCTAAACACTCAATCATTTTCAAGTTTCTCTTTAACACAATGTTTTTTAACAGATTTTAAAGTTATAAGTAATAAAAAATACATAAATAACTTTAGAAAAAAATCATTATTTTAATTTAATGGTTAAAAGAAAATGTTTTAAATAAACCAAATAACTGATGCACTCTATAAATTAAGTTACAAAAATGGAATCAAAATCTTTAAATCAATATACCTCTTTTTTGGTGGCTTTAGATTTTTGACCCACAAAATATGGGGAGGCGTCTACAATTGTGAAAATATAGTTCCATCCCTCTAGTCTTAAAGCTTACAACGACACAGAACAAAAAATAATGCAATGCACTTATGAAATCAAAATATAGAAATTTTATAATAATAAAAGAAAATTTTAAATTCTAAATAAATTATCACATTCATAAAAAATGTAATTTTTAATGACAAAATCTACAATTTAAAAAAAAAAAATATTAAAGGAGAAACCAATGAATTAAAAACTTATATTTTTGATCACCACCTTATAGGCAATGCATTTCATATATTATTGGATTGAGTGGATTACATACTTTAGTGTAAGATGTTTCTTCAATAAGAGACTTTTTGGTAACATGACTGTCAAGATGAATTAATCCCAAAAAATTCAAACAAAGTGGAGGAGTAAGGCGACATAATAACCTATTAGTAAAGTAAGAAGCAATCAGAAATATAGATATTCAACTCTCTGCAAATAAAACTTGCATCAGCAATAGATTAACATGAGTCATTTTTTATCACATCTTAAAACCAAAGAACAATGAAAAACAATCTAAGACTATAGAAAAATAATAATATAGACTATTTTGAAAATAACTATCAGTCATAAAGGAAACTTAGTGAAAAATGTCATAACTATTATAAAAATAAAAGATTTAAAAATCAATATTTTGATATAGATCGGCACTTAAACGGAAAATGTTTTGCAATTTAAAAAAAAAATTAGTTACTCAGAAAAAGTAACTGATATTAAAATAAAGAATTAACTAACCATGGAAAAAATAACACGGGAAAAAGTTTCAAAAAATCCTATTAATGCAAAACAAGAAATTCAAAAACAGAATATGTAAAAATAAATAAAAGTTTTAGTAATGTGCAACTATGTAGTACCATTGAAAAGCTTGTTACCATGCTCTTGATATACATAAATAGCTCTAATTATTATTATTTTATTTAAAAACAATAGTAAAGCAAAAAGAGTATAGGAAGCTAGTTTTTCAACCCTACATTTAATATAATTATAACTCTACATTTATTATAATTTTTTAAAAAAAAGGCCAACACCCTTTTTTTTGGTCAGACATTAAAGTAGTGGCTGCAAAACGTTGTTATTTTACAGTTAAGAGCCTCAATATAACTTTTTTTTTCTTTTTTGTATTTTTCCTTTCTCCATTCTATGTCAAATAACAATAGAGAGAGAAAAAAATGCAAGCTTACAATTTAATTACCTACAGTACCTGGCCAAATTATTAGATGAACTATAAGATTCTATATAAAAACTTAATTATCAGGTGATACTACACAGCCTTACTGTTTTTACCTTACTGAAACAGGTTTGCACTTGTTTATGTTCGTATATCACTTGGAAAAAATAGACGATATATAATATAAATTTGACGATTGGATAAATTAGACGATATATTATATAAATATAGAATATTTATTATATCAGGTATTATATCATATTATATCAGGTATTATATCAGACCAAATTCTTATAAGCACTGTAGTTTTTTAATAATTGCATGTTTTGCATGAGTTTTTATTCAGGAGATTTTTTATATACTTCCTATTTGTATTTATTTATAACATATTGCATTACAATGTTAACCAATTTATACACGAACGGAAACAAGCGGCAAACTGGCTTCACCCGCATAAAAACAATAAAGTTGTATAGTATCACCTGATAATTAAGATTTTACAAAGAATCTTAAAGAGCCTCTAATAATTTGGCCAGATACTGTAACCGTTTTGGAGTTAGAGCAAAATGGAATGTTACCTTCAGATTGACAAAGCATAATTCTACTGCTAATTTTTTTTGTTTTGTTTTTGCAAAACTGAATTAATATGAGGTACAAAAAAATTAAACTTGATGTAAGATAATTCAACAACTAATTTCATAATATTATTCTATACTAATCATGTTCATATAAGAAAGTTTCTTAAACATTTCTATAAAAGTGTTCAAAATTTCTTATATTTATACTGAAAAGTTTTTGCGTTGTGAGAATGATGGTGGCATTAACTTTTCCTCACAAACTTCATTGAAGGATGAAGAAAAAACCAGGACAAATTTTTTTTTAACATAAACAGTTTTTGTTTGGACAGTATAAATAACCAGACTTCTTTTAAAAAGGGTAAATGACAAACTAAAAAAACTATACTCTAAATTTGCTCTACTTAAGTATAATAAAGGTAGATTTTATCGCAAAATAATAATAGAAAATACGATTTTTAATTTTAGAATTTACTTTGTTTAGAACAGAAATGTTAACAGTTTCTGGTATAATTTCATTAATGGAGCACTGAATAACTCATAATACTTTGAAATTAATATATTGAAAAAATTTATAATACTTTTACATTAAAGAAAATAATCAGTATCAATTAGCTAATATCCCTTCACTCCAATGTGTAATTAAAATTTGTATTCAAGTTCAAGACGAATTTAATCAAATAATTTTAAAGTAGGATTTTTGTAATCTTGAAATGAATACATAATGAATATGATGTATGCAAAAGATGATATCTCAATTCCATATTTAAAATTTCTATGATATGATTGCTGTATTGTTAATTGATATTATTTTTAATATCAGATAAAATAAATCAATCCCTAATTTAGATATGTGTTTGCTGGAAGAAGAAATTAACTGACATTTTTCTAAAACATTATGGTTAGATAGTTTTGTTTTCCAACAAAAGTTGCTTTCAATAAAATATAATTTTTTTAATACACATTCTTTGTTTGCATATGGAAAAAAAAACAATTTTTTTTAAAAACAATAGAAACAATTATAAAATTTAAAGAAAGAAAAGAAGAAATTATATAATTAGTTTTCTCCCCTCATCACAAAAGAACACATAGAAAATAAATAACAATTTTAATTTATAAACAATAGTAACATTTATAGAATTTAAAGAAAGAAAAATTATATAATTAGTGTTCTCTCCTCATCACAAAAGAACACATAGAAAATAAATAAAGAATTTTTTTATATAAATAATAGTAACATTTATAGAATTTAAAGAAAGAAAAATTATCTAATTAGTTTTCTCTCCTCATCACAAAAGAACACATAGAAAATAAATAAAAAAATTTTTATATAAATAATAGTAACATTTATAGAATTTAGAGAAAGAAAGGAAGAAATTATCTAATTAGTTTTCTCCCCTCATCAAAAAAGTACTTATAGAAAATAAATAATTTTTTTTTCTAAATAATATTAACATTTATAGAATTTAAAGAAAGAGAAATTATCTAATTAGTTTTCTCTCCTCATCACAAAAAAGACATAGAAAATAAATAAATTTCGTTTTATAAACAATAGTAATATTTATAGAACTTGAAGAAAGAAAGGAAGAAAAAATCTAATCAGTTTTCTCTCATCACAAAAGAATATATATTCTAGTATTAAGAGCAATTTTTCAAAAGCACCACCACAAGAGAGCTGGAACAATGTGCATTTCATATGAATGCTTGAATCATCTACATAAAATGCTGTGGAAAATAAGTTTAAATCAAATTTACAAAACAAAGGATCCTACATTAAAACATGATTTTAGCTATCACTAGAAGAAATTTTCCCAAAAAGAGTAGAAAGTTGGCAACTCTGCATTTACATTGAAATCACACTAGTGTCAGATGCGTTAAAAAGGAACTAATCAAATGTATTATTTAATATTTGCATGTTGTAATGAATAATATCCTATTAAAATTACAGCGATTTAAAAAAAATGCAAAAAAACAGAAGTGATAACAGTGGAAAAATAAATTGAAAAACAATAGAATTATCAAGTCAAAATATCATTTGTTAAATATGCAATTCAAATTTCTGGTTTCATAATAGAATCATATTAAAATATTGGATTTTAAAAAATAGGGTGGAAATCAGTAGCAATAAGTGCAAAAAAGATGATCGGTAAAACAGTGGTACTCTTCAAAAAGCGCCTAATCAGACCTGTGATTTGAATTTTGCAAAGTCTTAAAACAGTAATGAAAAATAAAGAGATTTTACAAAGCTTTGCGAAAATTCTTAGCTATAACTGCTGACAAATCTATCATAAAACAATACAATCATTAAGTCAAAAATGATTACTTAAATGTTGAATTCAAATTTCTGGTGAGAGAGAAATAAATGTTTCATAAACGGAAATACGCAAAAGCTATTAAATGTAAACTTTACATTAGCAGAACTCTAAAATGTTTTTCTTCAGAATACAAATTTTTGATTCGTGGAAGTCTGCGAACCAGCGATCTTGAAATTTCTAGAATCCCACAGCCAAATCATATTTGGTAATTATAGAAAAAATCAGATAGTGAATAAAATTTGGTAATTAAAGAAAAAAGTCTCATTTGAATATCTTAAAAAATATGAAGAAAAAAAATACACCACAAAATAATGAAAAAAAAAAAAAAAACTTTTTTTTCCGTACAGGCACAGTAGGAAAGTGCTACTTCAAATACTCATATCTACCCAAATTCTTGAAAAAACAATTTTCTCTAATTTGAAAATAAGTTTGTTATTTATTAAAAATTGCTCCTAAAACTGTTTAATTTGTTGAATATTTTTGATGTAATAGGAAAGAAAAACATAAGACAAATGAGCTTTTTTTTTTATAAAAATGACACATCTCCATAAATATTTAATCTAAGCTTAGGAAATTTCCTGCAATTATTACAAATAATAACCAAAATATTGATCGAGTTTATTGTATAAAAGTTCATTGTTTTCTGGAAAAAAAAGATCAAAAATACTTGTTTTTGTTTGTACTTTTTTGCCGGTTCCTCAAACCTCTGAAGGTTTTAAAATTTATTGCTAAGTATGAGAAATTGTATGATCTAAGCGTCTTTTAAGTTATAAAATAATCCTGTAAGTATTATTTGAGAAATTAAAACATAATCTCAAAAATTGAAAGTGTTTCCTCCATTATTGTAGCATATTGAAATTTCTTTAATTTATTTAATATGATTGTTTATTTGCTATAAAATAGTTGAGAGCTCCAATGAACACAACTGTTTCCCCTACATTTCAGAAACATCCAACAAAAGGTTTTCCGAAAACACCTCCCTTAATTAGTTTTAGAATTCTTTCAAGAGGTAAATATTTAAGTGAGATAAAAGAAAGGTGATTAAAATTTGAAAGAAAAAAAATATCCTGATTCATCACAGTACAAGTAAGCAAAATACAATTTTCTTATTGAAAAAAAAAAAAAATTAAAATCGGTTTCTAATGAAAAGTGAAAAATTTTCAATTTTCTTAAAGAGGAATTGTTTTAAATTATTTTTATTCTACATTTGCTCTAATTGTTGATTTATCAATCTCAAATAATATTCTTTTTTAAAATGTTACTTTAAGATAACTAAAGTGTATCTTATACATTTAATTTTTGTCAAGAATTCTAAAAAAAAGTGTCTAACTCATAAATATGGAATAACCTACATACAAATAATCGATAAATAAATTTACAATATGAGTTACACTAAAACACAGTTAAAAAAATTCCTTATTTAATTAATTTTATGTTTTGTAAAATGGGGTCAGCAAAGATGCTTAAAAATAATATAAAAAATTACTTCAGAATAGGGTGAAAGGCAACTCCCATGGAAAAAAGATTATGTCAAGTAAGATGGACTAGTGTAGTTGCCCAACCCCTAACTGTAGAACGGTTAATTCTAGCTATGAATACCTGTTCTACTTGAATGAATGGGAATTCTACGGTTAAAATATGTGTAAGTTGTAAGAGTGAGCTAGTGATTCTAAAGATTTAAAAAAATGAACTAAAGTGAGAAAAATAGGCCAAAATCTGAAACAAATGCCATAAAATCTAAAAACCGTACTAAAAGAGCAAAAGAGTCCAAAAATACAAATGTCGACAAAATACTTAAGTTTGGCAACTTTAAATTTAGACTGAGAGGCCAATCTAAAGGGGTAGCTTATCTGGTAGTTTTTGTATTGTTGTCGATTATGCAAATGTTCTTTTTTTAAAATTAGAATTTTTCAGCCTAATTATTAATTCAGGTCTCAATGGTTTTATTTTATTATTGATTACATAATGATGTAATGTGTCCATTAACTTAATATTTTAAATTAATTATCATGTCTAAGAATAAAATATGCAAAGTATCAATTTTTTGTAAATAAAAACTAATATTTTTATTATAATAAAATACTGATAATCAAGTTTATATTGCTCATTTAATGTTTTATGATTCCATGGATAAAAATTAAATGATTAAACACCACTTATTTAATATTATTATGCCAAAAATGCAATTAAAAATAAAGTATATGCTATTTTAGTATTCCAATATAGCATAATGTGGTTTACTTTGTAGACATCAAGTTATAACAATCAAGAGCAACTTAATTAATTCAGAACAAATGAAGAGTATTTATGAAGAATACTTACATTCCACAAAATATAAGACTGTATTCATTAGTTTGGTGATGAGGAGCCAAATAATAATAATTCATTATTCTTATTCGAAACACTGTGTAGTAAGCACAGATGCACAAGTAAGCTATTGTAGCAGTTGATATAACCTACAATAAAATAGTAACCAAAGCTATAACGCATGTTTTAAGGTATATTACATTCTCAATAGTTGTTATACAGTGCCAAATATTTCAAAATAAAGAAACAAACTAATCTCATAAATATTTTAATTTTAAAATACACTAAGAAGAGCATCAGTAACTCTAAATTTTTCAAACTGATAATAATAAGTATTTTTTAAATCATTAACTTATCTTCCTGTTATCAACTTATAATGTTAAAAAGATGTTAGCTAATAAAATTGAAATAATTAAAAAAGATTTATATTTTTCTGAAAATAGAAAGGAACTTATTAGATCAAAAATATGGTAAATTCTTTGAAATTTTAAAATGTATTATATTATTAATAGTACTAACAAAACTAAGAATATAATTACTAATTTTCCTTGCTAAAAAGCATTTGGTAGAGTAAATCATTTTAATTTAATTGAAAAACTTAAGACAATGACTAAACAATCAAAAACTAGAAAAAAGTCACATTTCACATTATTGTAAATTTTAATTGCTATAAAAATTTAGGCACAAATACTATTTGATCAGAGAAAATAAAATAAAAAGCTTTAAAAATAAATATTACCTTTTTTCAATAAATTAAAAGTTTATTTTCAGAGGAAAACAAAAATACAATCCCAATTCACTACTATAAAAGACATGTTAACTCGATTCTATGTTGGGGTACCTTTATATAGACGAGTAGGTTGACATTGTTGATAACAACTCATCCCCCCCACAATCCAGATTATGCTGAAGTCCAATATTATGATATAGATATTGGACAGATTAATGCTAAAAAAGCTTTTTTTTTAGGTTAAATAGGATTACATTTTCATAATTATTTCCTATTGTTAAATTTCATGAAAGTCCGATTAAATTTAGGTTTATTGCGTGTGGTACTAATTGTTACAATTCTGATATTAGTAAAAAGTTTTGTAATTTTCTAAAAATTATTTTACTTAAAATTAAAAAAGAGAAAAATATTGTTTTCAATAGTAATGTTGAAGTTTTGGATTATATGTATTAATAATAATGATTTTTCTAGCATTAATACTTTTGAATTTGAAAATTTGTATACAAGTATGCCACATGATCAGATTGTTGAAATTTGTAGCGAAATTTTTGATAAGTATTTATTTAATGAGAAAATTGATAAGTCTTATTGGTTGGATTTAAGTAGGTTTAATATTTTTGAGAATGTTCTTTTTAATGGTCTAGATCTTTATAAACAAATTATTGGAATTTCACAAGGTGATTCCTTTTCAGGTGCTTTTGCTAATATTTTTTTGCATTCTTTGAAGCTAAATTTCTTGAGTATAATGAATTTAATGCTTTTAGATATATTGATGATTTGATTTTGTTTAATTGTGATAATTTTAATTTTGTTTAATTGTGACAATTTTAATTTTATTTATAGTATTTATCCTAAAGATTTGGTTTTGAAAAAAACTAATGAGAATTGCTTAAATGTTGAACATTTAGATTTTAAAATTGATATTGTTGATAAAATTATTAAAATTGGTGTTTTCGATAAAAGAAAAGCTTTTAAATTTAAAGTTATTTCTTTCTGCAACTTTAATACTAATCTGTGTAATAAAAGTTTTAAAAAATTTATTTTTTTCACAATGGGTTAGGATTAATAATATTTGCAATAACGTTTAAAGTTTTCAGGAGGCTGTGAATAATTTTTTGAATAATTTGAGTAATAATGATTTTCTTTTTAACTTTTGTAATGTTAATTTTTGATTAAGAAAATGATTGAAGAATACTAGATTTTTATTTCCTTTAACAGGGTGCAATTCAAGTCTTAACTGAGCAGCCCCACTTAAGCATTTTATTAATTTGTTACGTAATCTTTTCTTTTACTTCTCTTCTTATTTTTTCATTCTTCACATTTTAATAGAGGGTGTTGTTTTCTTTTGTTTTAAGTGTTTCCTTCACATTTAGTTTGTTTATGAAATCGCTGTTTGACCGGCTTAATGTGAGTTTTTATTTTCTCAAGATTTTGCTTGAATTTCTTTTCTGAATTAGTTTTATGTATTTCATGTATTTTTTCCTGGACTCATACAAAACCTTTGGGGTACTTAGAGAGTTAATTCTGGCATTTAATTTGGCTCCTTGCTCAATAGAAAAGGTTTTGTTTTATGGCTTCCTAGGCCAGTACCCCCTGAAGACGTCGGCTTCGGTGGTCATATTTTTATTTCTTTTGTTTTCTTTATTGCTATATTTATGATGAATAACATTATTGATGCTGATAATGATTGTAATATAAATGAGTCAGGTTTGCCAGTTATAGAATGTAATGAAAGCGAATCAGAGGAATAATTGTTGTAAGGATTTTTTAAAGAATGAAAAATTCGTTAATTCAGTCAATAATAGAAATATTTAAACAAGAAGAGAGATAAAATAAATATGTGTTTGTTATTAATATAGGTCATTCGTTATGGATTTAGTTATGTGCCAATAAAGTGATTGACTCAGAAGCAATCATAGCAATTGCGATTCAGTTATAATTTTCCGTAAATTATTTTAAATTCCTTTTAGAGAGGTAAATTTATTTTTTATTTAGTGAATAGCTATATTAAATTCATTATGTAATCTTGGTTTCAATTTAACTTTTTGTAAAATTATTCGTAATCAATTAAATATTGCTTATAAGAATAATAACAGTAGTATTGATATTTATTTTAACGAAATTAAAATGTTTATTAACTTTATTAAGATAATATAAAAAACTCATATTATTTTTTAAGTTAAACACATATTTATTATATTAAATTAATAAATATTTTTCTAAACTTGTTTTTTCCGGCATGGCACAAGGACCAGGCAAGGGTTATTGAAAACTTAGTGAGCCCTGAATTTTACGGCATGCCGGTTGATGAGGGGTAATATGGTATACGCTTTTTAAACTGCAAACTAATCAATTTTGTAAGTTTAATCATACAGCAATATAAATGTTTTCCCCTGTATTATTTACTAAATCTACTTTTGCAAACTTAAAAAGTATTGAACAAAGCTTCTTACTACAAATAATAAAAAGTTGATTTTCACTTAATATTAAAATCAATTTACTGACAGTGCATCAGGGATGAGAGTAGTCAAAAAGAGGAAATCCAAGAATGAATATTATAAATATATATATATGTATATCTTGTAAATAAGAATCGCAATGGGCAACTTTTAAATCAGGTAAATACGAAAATCAATGCTTGATGTTAAATTCGCTTGAATAAGAATAGTAGCATAGGGTCTTAAAACGCGTGAATACAAATCGCGATATTGGATTTTCAAATCTCGTAAATAAGAATGGCAATGTACGATATTTATATCACATGAAAAAAAATCGCAATGCGCAACTTTTAAATCAGGTAAATATGAATATCGATGTTTCATATTAAAATCGCGTGAATAAGAATCGAGATATTAGCAGATTCTGGACTTAGGATTTCTAAAATGCTTGTTTGAAATGTTGCTTAGCCATAATAAATAAAAATGTTCAAGATATGAATGAGCAAATTAATATTTTCACCGCAAATTCACCACTATTTTTTACTACTTCCCTAGGTTTCGTGCCAGCAAACAGGAAGCAACAACATCCGCATTACAAAAATATGAGCCATCTGTCGGAAAAATCTTATTTTCTGAGCGAAGACTTACTGGAGAAAATAGCTAAAATAAGTGAAAATGGGAGGGTTGGCAGCTACATAGTTTGCATTTTCTACTTATCTTTGAAAATCGAAAATAAATATAATTATTTTATTTCAACGACTGAATTTTTACAAAAAACTGAAATTTGAGAGACTAAAGCTAAAAAAGAAGAAAATTCTCATCCCTGAGTGCACTCTTTTTACGATAGCGCCTGATTTAGCCTCTCAGCAACAAAAATATTGTTTTATCTTCAACAGAAATCGGAAGAAATACCTGCTAAAGTAAGCAATATAATGTTAACATTATAATTAATTTTAGATACAACAATAACCTATTTTCTATATTATTCACACTTTTTTAGAAATCATACCACAAGGCTAATCATTGTAGCTTCAGCCTATGATGTTCAAGTATTTTGAATATAATATAAAAAAGCCTTCATTTAAGATACATTTGATTTAATAAATATGAAATTATTTTTTCATAAAAATCTTTTAACAAACTATTAATTTTTTAGATACCACAGAATGCTTAATGCAGTTTTACTTTAATGAGATCATAAATTATCTCACTCATAGTAATGTAGGACTCCAACAACATCTTGTATGCTCAAAAGAATGCATAAATAAGCTAGCAAAATTGTTGCAACTTGCAACAAAAATAAGAAAAATGAACTAAAAAAAATTTGCTAAAACAATTCAAAATTGTCTTTTATTTGTTGAAAGCGAATTAAGCAGAAGCTATTAAAAAAAGATAGTTTAGTTACTTTTTCTTAAGATAAGAGAATAAAATGAACTTACTTCAATGGCAAGGTAATTGTATTTAGCAAATGACATGAATAATGCAAACAAGGACAAAGTTGGGCTTTGTGTGAAAAATGTCAACTCTGACCAGACAACAGCAGCACTGAATATTATAAGAACCACACAAACTGCACGAAAAACCCAGTCACGAAACATGCAATGCCAATACCACTCTAAAACAAATTTAGAATTTCCCAACATTAATAAAAAGGCAGTCATTTGAATAAATTTGATTGTACCAATATATATATTTGTTCACTTATAACATTAATTTGAATGATAAAACTGTAAAATATAATAAATTAATCTAATAAGTTAGGTTATCAACTTATTACGGTACATGTCCGTAGACCCTGGGCAGTGTTCTTATTAAAAAAGTAAAAAATGAGGATGAAAGTACTTGTTATTCTGCACTATGAAGTAACTTTATTTTTGTGTAATGAAAGTGTGACCATATCATGGGGATGTGATTTTGACCAATGGATGAAATTCTTCGAATCAATGTTACCAGTCAATGAGAAATGCATCTCGTTTGTCCAACAAATGGAAAATGGCCAGTTGTTGCCATCATACCAATTGAGAAATTCATTATAAAAATCAAACCAGCTGCTAAAAACATGGCTTTCGCTTATTGCTTGCACTTCCACTGCAACGTTAACAGGAACAGAAAGTCAGCCAGAAGATCGCATGAGCAACCAGTTTCTTCCAATTTTTGCATTAACCTTTTAGTTGCGGCTAGTCAGGTGAAAAAATTCTCCTCTCGATACGGCGCTTTTTTGTAGAAATTCTTCCCCCACTCAGTCAGTGGGTGGTAACTACTTTAACCAGCTATGAATAGGAAACGTTTTGTTGTAATTTGTGTGTCACTTTTCTAGGAGTCAAAAGTAGTAGGGTTGTTATGTACATCTTTATTGTAGACGTTTTGGCATAATTATGCATACCTTGTCAATTTTTATTTGTGACGTTTAACACATTATGAGAAAAAATTTAAATATTGCTTTTAATCAATTTTATTTAATAAAGTTATGTTTTTTCTAATGCAAAGAAAGCATTTATTTAAAAATGATTAAAATATTTTGCTAATTTAATATAAAATATGCATTTTATTGCATCTGAAAGATTGTTAATAAACTATCATAAACAAATCTCTCCTAATTTTTTAAAAGAGAATAAAAAAAAAATATTTTAATAAAATTTACATTTTAAAGCGTGCACGTGCTCTTACAAAATGTGCATTTTATTGCATCTGAAAGATAGTTAATAAACTGTTATAAACAAATCTCTTATTATTTTTTCGAATAAATAAAGCATTATTTTAAATTCTATTATCCTAAAATCTTAAACACACTAATTAGTTTCTATAATTTTGAAAAGTAAATTATTAAAATTTTAAACGATGAACGTTGAATCTCTTATACATTTTCGTTGGCATTTTTATCTGTTAAAAAAATAGCAAATGTATATTTTGTTTTGTTAAACGTTTTCTTATTCATTTTACTTGTTAGTTTTCCCCCCCTTAGAGTAGCATCTATAACATTCAAATGAAATTAAATTATAAATGTTCTTCAATTAAAAATTTTCCGAGAACGTTTTGCCTTAATTTCTGTTTTGAAAACATAAATGTTACACACGTATATTCAATAGAAATTCATTAAGATTTTACAAGAATATTTTATAGTAACCTTACTAGAAATATAAAAAATAATTATAAAAACACTGAAAATATTAAAGAATATGTTTGAAATAAGTTCAAAGAATAAAAAAAACTCCCTTGTTTATCTTTTTTACAGCAAAAATATTAAGCAATAAAAAATTTGCTATGTTTCTTTTTACCTTATATTTGAGCCCCATATTAAGAGAATAAAGATGTTATTAAATTTTGAAATTTTGTTTTGAAATATTAGTTAATTTTATAAAATAATAAATACAAAATAATAATAATACGAAATAATAGTAGTTATCAGTGCAATTTTAGATTGATTGGTTTTCTTTATACTTTTCTTATTCCCTTTTTTTTCTAATACAACAAGGAATATCCTTTTAATTTCTTGTTTATTTTAATTTTTTTTTTAGAAGTAGTTAAGGTTTTGTTCAAAAAAAGTATGCCCTGAGTTATTTCACTTAGTCATGACACTGAGAAGTATTTCACGATTTCCATGTCCATATGAAATTTTTAAGTCATCAATTGTTATAAGACACATCCATACAAGTACTATTGACACAATGATTGTAAAACATACATTTCCTTTAGTCATGGTGTGGTCTTTCTTCAGGTGTTTGAAATAACTATTGTTAAGAATTTTAAAACTGACAGAAACCAAAATAAATAATAAGAGCCCTCCCAAAATGCATTCTGATCGATAATGCAACAATAAGCAGGAAATACCACCTCACCTGTGAAAGAGGCAGGAATGATTTCGTTATCCTTTATCCTTTAAAGAAGGAGTAACAATTTATTTTGTGCCCATCAAGTTAAATTATGACAAACTGTAAAACTCTCAATAGAAAAACTTCGTCTGAACTTGAAAGAAAAATTTGTCCTTGAGAACTTGAAGCAAGAGGCGAGAAAGATAGCTCTTTAAAATAGTTCAGTAGTTTATCACATATAAATATTTGAAAAGTAGAGATAGTTTCATTGTGACTAAACTTCCTGTTCAAGGTCACACATTGAAAACCTTTCCATAGATGCTCCCTCATCTTTCCACAAATATTTAATTTTTTTTCTTTTCTGTTTTTAACAGTATTTTTTTCGCAACAAATTAATAATATAAATGCGTTTTTTTTTTCTTCATTATTTTTAAAAAAGAAAGAAATCTGTAATATTTTCATGGCGGTTTCAAAAGTTAGATTCCATAAAATTACCAATGAAAAAATTTACTCATACTCTCACCTTCTTGTGCATGTTAGATTCAGAGTTTCAAACGTTTGATTAGATTTTCCCTTTAACCCTATGAAACAGCATATTACTCATGCAAAAAAATATACAATACTTTGTGCTATTTTAATAGAAACATAATTTAAATGACTATTTTATAAGATAACTATTAATAAGATAACTATTTTAGACAGGGTAACATGAACTATTTTTGGCCTCAAAATTTTTAAAGAATAAAATTGTAATTGTGTATTTATATGTTTTTAATAATGGTACTACATTTTTTAAATAAACGTATAAAATATTAAAAAATAATGTGATATATCAAAATATGGAATTTTTTCAATACTATAAAGTACTTTGTAGCTTACAATACCAAATATTCAACATTACATCCAAAGTCACAGCCAGGATTTTATATCCTTTTCAAGATAGGATTTTTAACTATTTTCTTGTTAATGCTAAGTTCATGCACTACATAATATATTTAAAATAGATAACACAATAATGATCAGATAACGTTCAAATTCTTGAACTTGGTCCCTAATTTTTTTCTTAATAGCATACAATAATAAACACAGTCTGAGTTTTGATGACATAAAAGTGCTCTTAACAATAGAAAAAAATCTTAAAAATGGCTAATAAATGAGCTTTAATAAAAAAGATATTTAATTAAACTGGAATACAAAAAATAATTAAACTTCATTCACTCAATCATACTATGTAAAAATTAATATTTCTTTTAATAATTAATTACAAAATACAGTAGGGAACCGATTATCCGGAACGATCGGTACCATCGCCATTCCGGATAACTGATTTTTCTGGTTTTCTTAATCGCTACGAAAAGCCGTTTTTTTTAATTGTCAAACCCAACTAAAAAAAATTTATTATTAGAAATAATCTTAAAAAGAAAAAACGATAAAGTAATATGCATAATTTTAATAAGATAAAAAAGGAAAAAAAATAATGAAATAAAAATATATACAGGCTTAATGTAAAATGAACAAAAAAGGTAAGATGGAAAAAAAATGGGGGGTTCCACCTTCCTTTCTTCTACTTCGTCGTTGTCTGCGTCAGGACTCAAAACCATCCATTCCATTTTTTACTTCATTATTAACAAATGAAAAAATGACGAGCATTTCTTTTCCCTCCTATGCACGAGAAAGACATCGTTTGAATATAATTCTAGATGAATTTTTTTTTACTTCATTATTTTTTATTATTCTCAAATCAGAAGAGAAAAATCGTGAGCGTTTCATTCCCCCCCCCCTATAAGCGAGAAAGACATCGTTTGAATATAATTCCAGATGGAAAAAAAAATTAATCTTTCAAAAATTTTGGGACAAAGGAAAAGCACAATTTGCTTTATTTAATTATTCGTTATTATTCTCAAATCAGAAGAGAAAAATTGCGAGCATTTCTTTCCCCTCCCGTTTAAATATAATTCTAGATGAGCAACAAAAAAAAAAAAGAATCCTTCAAAAATTTCTGGACAAAGGAAAAATATGACTTTTTATTTAATTATTCTTTCAAATCAGAAGAGAAAAATTTCCACCATTTTTTTACCCTCCCGTTTAAATATAATTCTGGATGAAAAAAAAAAAAATCTTTGTAAAATTTCTGGAGAAAAGAAAAACACAATTTTTTTTTAACTTCATTAATTTTTATTATTCTCAAATCAGTAGAGAAAAATCGCTAGCGTTTTTTTCCCCTCCTATGCGCGAGAAAGACATGGTTTGATTATAATTCCAGATGGAAAAAAAATCCTTCAAAAATTTCTGGACAAAGGAAAAACACTATTTTTTTAATTAATTATTCTTTATTATTCTCAAATCAGAAGAGAAAAATCGCAAGCGTTTCTTTCCCACCCGTTTGAATATAATTCTGGATGGAAAAAAAATCTTTCGAAAATTTCTGGAGAAACGAATTTTTTTTTTTTTTTTTACTTCATTATTTTTTATTATTCTCAAATCAGATGGGAAAAATCGTGAGCGTTTTCCCCTCCTACGCGCGAGAAAGACATCGTTTGAATATAATTCCAGATGGAAAAAAAAAAAAGAATCCTTCAAAAATTTCTGGACAAAGGAAAAGTCCGATTTTTATCTAATTATCCTTTATTATTCTCAAATCAGAAGAGAAAAATCTCCACCATTTCTTTCCCCTCCCGTTTGAATATAATTCTGTATGAAAAAAAAAGAAATCTTTGTAAAATTTCTGGAGAAAAGAAAAACGAAATTTTTTTTTTACTTCATTATTTTTTATTATTCTCAAATCAGAACAGAAAAATCACGACCATTTCTTTCCCCTCCTATGCACGAGAAAGACCTCGTTTGAATATAATTCCAGATGAAAGTAAAACAAAAAAAGAATCCTTCAAAAATTTCTGGCCAAAGGAAAAACACGAATTTTTATTTAATTATTCTTTATTATTCTCAAATCAGAAGAGAAAAATCGCGAGCGTTTCTTTCCCCTCCCGTTTGAATATAATTCTGGATGGAAAAAAAACTTTCAAAAATTTCTGGAGAAGAGAAAAATACATTTTTTTTCCACTTCATTATTTTTTATTATTCTCAAACCAGAATAGAAAAATTGCGACTGTTTCTTTCACCTCCTACGCGGGAGAAAGTCATCCTTTGAATATAATTCTGGATGAGAAAAAAAAAGAATCTTTAGAAAATTTCTGTATAAAAGAAAAACATTTTTTTTACTTCATTGTTCTCAAACATTTCTTTTCCCTCCTCCTATGCGCTAGAAATACATCGTTTAAACATAATTCAGGATGGAAAAAAAATCTTTCGAAAATTTCTGCAGTAAAGAAATTAAAAATTTTTTACTTCCCTAAGGAAAAATCTTTCTGCAAAAAACTATCTAACGTTCTGCTACAATATCATCGTTATTCAGGCGCTCGATTTCTATCTAGAAGAGTTTAACTTGAGTTTCAACATTTTTCTAAAACATTAATCGAAATCAGAAGGAAAAACACCTGTATCACAATCTTATTCCTCATTAAGCTAAGTGATTTGATTTCTCCTCCACTCCAGTTGAACATAAATTGGCAAGCCCTAACAGAAGCTGACAATAAAAGGAATTTAAGTTCTACCATGTTCCGCCCCCCTCCTCACACCCCATTCAAAATGAATGAATTTTAAAACAGGAGCAGTTGCAATACTTGACCTTGAGTCATCATTCCTATTTCTTGCTGTCACTATGTTAAAAGGGGAAATAGCAGAAATGACAGATAATTCTCAGAAAAATAAGAAAAAGTAGAAAATAAACAGGAAAAAAAGGAAGGGCTAAAGTTATAATAGGAGTTCTGCAGTCCCTCCCTGTAGGGAGTACTTTAAGAGATTTCTAAGAATCAAAGAAGAGGGATAAAATTATTTGTTTTAAACTCTCCTGGACTACTAGGCAATCAACAGACATGATGACTCTTATTGTGAGAAGCTGGTAGTAATGACTCCCCCTGCTTAAGGGCCAGATGATAAGAAAACAGACGTTCAATGAGTCACTCCTTCTCACTGAGCTATGATGGAAAAGAAACAACTATGCAGGGGGTGAGGAAAGGAATGATTGATGATATTTAGTACAAGACTCTTACTTCTCTTGACAGTGAAAGGAACTAATGATTATTTCTAAAATGATGGTAAAGTAAACATCTTTTGAAAAAAAAAGAAAAATCCTAAAATCTTAGGATGAAAAAAAAATTACTTTTAAATGGCGGGAAAATGTATCGAACTTTGTTCCGGTTTTCTGATTTCCGGATAAGAGGTTCTGTACTGCATTTCAAAGTTATAACTTTAAAATACATGAACAACATTTATATTTTTGTCCAATTTTATGTTATATGATTTGTGCACAAAAAATAGTAATTGTTACCTTAAAATGCTTTGTAAGAAAATTTGTAATTTGCATTGACGTAAATGAAGTCACAACAGATGAAGTTACACAAATGGACAATGATTACCAGTCTATTGGTTTTGAACTTGCAAATTGTGAAATTCCTCGAAACAATTTCTATCGCAACACAAAGCTACATCACAAGCTTTACAAATAATTGTGGAGCGGCGATGTTCTCCTTTCCGTGAACAGTTCGCACATCTTCGCCTTTTTTTTCATTCAAAGGCCAGTGTCCAAAGCTTGACGCTCGAGGTCTTTTATGTGTAGATGGAGAAATCGGTTCATATTCATGCTGGCATTTCATCAGTTCTTTAATGAAATTAACTCTAAATGCCCTATGTGTCAGGGTTGACCCTGACACTAAATAAGCATTCAAAACATAGATCTAAAAAAATGAAAAAACAGTTTTTTTGTCCCTTTCAAAGTTCTTTTGCCAAAAGAATAGCTATTAGCCATTCTGTCACTTTTATCCACTTATCCCATATGTTTGTTGTAGTTAGCTACAATTTTTGGTTTTTCCCCAGACATTTGTGACTCATTCGGAGAATGGATATTACTCAACATTAACACTTCTCTTTTGTCCTTCCAACATAAGGCAACTAAACCGTTAGAGACCATAGTGATTGTTTTACTTTTTTTATTTTCCTTTTACTGAGTTCTTTAGAAAATTTTTTCTGTTTTGTCTAACAGTTCCACAACAGTTTATTTTCTTCCTTTTCATCAGATTGCAAAATAGTTCCGGTGAACTGAAAAAATTGTCCACGTACAGCTTATGCCCTTTATCTTTTATACATTCTGTCATTTTGCTCACTACATTGTAGGTCGCTGATACCGTAGCAGCGTCTTTAAGCTTATCTTTGCCTAAATATAGGCTCATGTCATATGTATATCCAAGTTTATCAGCAACTTTGTAAATTTTTATTCCCCACTGTTTTCGTTTTTTGGGGATGTACTGTCGGAAAAGAACTCCTACTTTAAATTTTACGATCACTTCATCGATTGAAAGCTCTTCTGTTGGATGGTAAACAGACTTAAACGAATCGTTTAAAATATCTCTCTTAAGTTCCATAAGCGATAGTTTTCATCACTTTAGTGTTTTTTTAAATTATTGTCAGAGAAATGCAGAAATTTCAATATCAGCATAAACCCATCTCTAGGCATGCACTTCCTCACAACCGGTGTTGACACTAGTTCGTTTGTTGACCAGTAGTGTAAAATATTATCTAAGTCTGCATGGCCCATCAGCATAATTACTCCCGGAAATTTCTTTATTTCACCGGGATTTGTTGGCACCCAACTTACCTGATGCTTTCTTTTGCCTGATGATTCTGGTCTTGCATCCATTATTTGTTCAGCATATCTATTTGTTTCATCAGATAATATTTTGAACAATTTATCACTAAAGAAAAGTTCAAAGAATTCAACTTCTCCTTTCAAATCTTTACGTTTTTCATTTAGCTCAACGTTTCCAGTAAACGGTAAAACATTTTTTACTTTAGCGTCAAATTATGGTTCTTTCCATTGAAATACCCTATCCACTGCTATTAAATAGGAATTTACAGAATTTGACTGACAATTATCCTTAAATTCATCCTCACTATCAATTTCCTCCACTTCACTCTTTTCATCTCCCTCCTCACACTCAGATTCTGAATCAGCGTACATTTCATCATCGAAATCATTCATTATTTTATCAATTTCTTCTTGAGTGAGTGGTCTCCCCCATCTACGTGGCATCTTAAAAGATGCAAAAAATTCTTTTAATGTAAAAAGAATAAAAAAATACAAAACAAAAGTAACAAATTAAAAAATAAAACGTAAATAAAAATTTAATTAAAACATTAGCAAAAGGTTAAAAAAAATTAACAAAAACGTAAACAAGAAATAAACGTAACTGACAAAGAAATTAATTGAAAAAAATAAACTAGGATTCGCTACATATAGCTGAAAAGATCCCGAATGAAATGAAACTAGTACTTTCAAAGGGAATTAAAGAAATTCTCATACCTTGAAAATCGAAAGCTGGTAATAAAAGAGAAAAATATTCAGCCAATTTGAATCGAAAGTGAGCACACGTGAAGTTTTTTTACAACAATAGGAGCAAATTATCTTGAAGAAATGACAGGTGTGATGGAGGTCAAATAGAAAAGGGGGAAGAGAACCACCGGTACAACTGCTGATCCAGCGCCTCAATAAGAGAAGTTTTTTCTACCGGTACATATGCTGTACAGGTCGCAAGCAAAGGGTTAAATTCTATACAGCTTGCGCAGAACATGGACCATGCCCTAGTTATTCAAAATATGATCAATGGAGTAATCATGGGAGAAGCAAGTTTCAACTCAACCTTTCACCTAAATGTACAATAATTTATGCAAGATGCTCAGTAGTTTATGATTGGTAGATGACAACGAATCTCGACGTTTAAAGGCAGAAACTTGACCCAAATAATTATCTTGGTTATATGTAGCAAATAGTACGTTCTGTTAACTTTTCAGCAAAATTATTTGTAATTTTATTCATAATTGTCAAATAAATGTTTATTTCTGCAAGAACTGTATATTTTCCTTCGTTCAACTGCTGCATCAATTATCCTGAAATTTTATTGACTGTTGGGAAAAAAGGCCCATACCCAACAACAGAAGTTGGTTATTTCTGCGATAACTTTGCAATACCTTTGTTGCATTTTGTCCATTCAGTTAATAAAGTTTCACTGTAAGAGACATGCTAGTCAAGTGAAATGACAAAAAAGCAAGATGCAACAATCAAAGCAGAGTATCGTTTTCTTAAGCGTTTGGGTCAGTGACGTCAGCTAAGAATAGGTCGTATGTCAGGCCTGTTCGACTGGTTTAAAGAGCATGTTTACTAGAACTAACTAGTAGTGTGGACAAATCAAAAATTGATGAAACACAAAAATGTTCTCTTTACTGCTCTATTCTTATTTTATTTACTAAAAAAATTTCACTCCTTTTATCTCTGTCTTGGTTCACCATTTCTTAAGGTGTTTCACTGGGATCACGTAATAAAAAGTGTTGCCATTTGAAAATTTTGTCTTTGTAACTGTAACCATGAGAACTGTGCATTTGTTTGTGGCATAAATCTTGAGCAAATATAATACCCATATACAGAGTTTTATTAATCTTACTTAAACGGCAAGTTCTCCAAAATGTTTGCAAAGTTATTATATATATAAACACAGAGTTAAATTCAATTTCTGTTAACACCTAATTTAATGATATTACTGCATGTAAGGAGGGAAATTTAAAAAAAAAAATCGTTGATTCAGTGTTAAAAAAAACTTTATAAAATGTTGTTATGACCATAACTTAGATTTAATGAGCAATTCTTAATAACCTTATTGAAAATTATTTTTTCAATAATTTGTTCTCAGAATAAGTCGGGGGCTGTCTAGGTTTTTCTGAGAAGTACCTATTTTGTGAAAGTTTAGACATAATTTGCAAAAATTAAAAATATTAAAAAATCAACACAAAAAAATTATAAAAATATGGATTTATTGTTTCTTACGGGATAGAAAAATAAAATTTCAAGAAAAAGTATCTAAAGTTTAATTTGTGAAGGTACGGTTAGTTAGTGCTAAACGGTAGTAAATTTGGCCTAGACAGATCCCTGAAAGTGCTTGCGGAATTTTCATTTCCTTTGAAAAGATTCAAAAACACTACTCAGTTCAATTGTTCAAAAAATGTATGAAGAGACATAATGATATCTATCTTGATATGAATTACACAGCCAGTTGATTTGTAATGGTTGAAAAAAATTATAAGGAGTCATTATGGAAAAACAGAAGATGTTGCTATGCAAACCTTTGGATAGAGTCTCTTCTTTTGCTCAAATGTCTGCCTAGAAGTTCTAGATTAAATGTTTATAAAATGCAGAATCCGACTGATGAGGAAGAAAAGGTATTCCATTACAATACATAAACAAAACACGTGGAGTTTCTTGAAAAATTCCAAAATTTTTTTGGGAACTAAATTAGTTCGGTGATATTTTATTTCACAAAGATCTATTGACATTTCAGGACAATTTTGGCCACTGGAGCCATTTTAGGAAGATGTTTTAGATTGTTACAAGGTTCATTTTTTACCCTAAAAAATGAAATTCATGTTTCCTAACTTTCATGATTTCACTTGTGGCTGCAAAATGTATGGGTTGACATTGATTGAATAATGTGAATTTGAATGATTTTGACCACCATGATATACAAATAATTCAGTCATATAAATAGGGGTGTTTTCATTGCGGAAAACAATTGTTATTTCATTACCATTGGAAAAAAAAACACTTTTGCACAAATATTAAAGGTGTACAGCCATTGAAACTAATTTATAGCAATATATTAGGGATCAAAGGAATCAAGAAAAAAATGTTAAAAGTCAGTCTGATGCAAAGATAAAATTCTGTAATGTAAAAGTAGAAAAGCAGCTGACTGTCATGCTGAAATATGCATAACATATTTTCTGATATCTAAGCTGCTATTGATTGGTTGAACAATGGTAAGTCTTCTAACAAAACCAGGCATGTAAATCTTAAATTTCATTTTTGAGAGATAATGATTGAAGATAAAACATTAAAAACTGTTTATAACAATACTAATGATAACATTTCAGATTTCTTAACTAAAGTTTAATTTCAAATTATTTTGAGAGAATTAATATTTTTATATGTATTTTTACTTGTATCAAAGAATGAAATTCTTCTTGCAAGGGGAGATTGTTGTCATTCCCAGGGAAGGATAGCTACAAAGTCTTTTTCTTCTTAATACCGCCAGGTGGCATTCTTTTAAAATTAGTATGCATTTTTCTGCTTAATGTCAATAAACTTTTACTTTTTGTCTGAATCTCAATCTTCATAGACCACAATAACAATTTGCACATTTGAGCAAAATTTTGCAACTTGACTTTCAGAAAACGATAAAATATGTTTAAATTGAGAAGCAATTTAAAAAAATATTTTTGTCACTATGTATTACATTATCAGGGGAAAATTTAAGAACTAGTTTTTAAATAAATAGAACATTCATGCCCACACCACCATACATGCAGTACTTCTTTCTCTGTTTTTTAGGAAAAATTTAAGGTACTGTTAAAACAAACTATTGAGTTTTATAGAAAAAACAAAAAAGGTAAGTAGTTTTCATTTTAATTATTGTCCATATTATTCCAATAATTATTGAAAGAAATTAAAATTATAACAAGCTGTTTGTACCCTGGAAAAAAGAAAAAATTGGTAAAATAAAGATTTCATTTTTGCATTATTTTTGGGAAAAATATCCCAGTTTATCAAGAACAATTAAAAGTTATTACATATATACAGGACTGTTTCTCATCCAGAAGAAAGTAAATTATGGTGAAAAGTTTATAATTAAAAGGAAAAACTTCTAAAATCCCTTTTAAAAAATTAGGGCTTTAATAGATTTCCCTAGTAAATATATATGCTATAACTATTATTAAAAAAGTTTTGGTAATGAAGCATATTTTATTTATTTTGAAAACCAAATGCTGAACTCTTTTATAGAGTACAAACAGGCCTGAATATTTTAGAATACTAATTTTCTTTACAAATAATGCAATTTTAGTGATAGCCAACACCACACAGCAGTTGTTTCATGAATTTGTGTTGATGATGTCAGTCAACAACTACAGCACTTGTATATGCTGGGAAATATAGATCAACATCCATAACAGCGTTTTTCACCAGATTGATCTGTATCATTTTGAAAATATAGTACAATAAGAGTCAAAGTCGGAAATTTTTACATATATTGACGTCGAAATCGGCGATTTCATGAAATTGATCGACATTGTGGCCCACTTGAGTAGTAGATTGCAATTCAGAGTCTGTTTGCTAAAAAGCAGAAGTAATTTTAATAGAATTGAGCAATTAGGTTTCATCCTGCTAGCTGGTCTTACCCCACACTCCCTCAAATAAAAAAAATTAAAGAATTGAAAAAAATACTGCAATATATAAGTAAAATATGCAAAATGCAGCAATTCTCAAAAATTGTTTTATGTTTTTTTTTTAGTCTCTAACTATATATAAGTCCCACTGTATTAAAAAATGGACGTAAGAAATAATTCAGTTCCCAAAATAAAACTTACCTACTTTCGGAGTAAAAATTGGTTTGAAGATACTTGGACCATATGGCTTAAAAGAACTTTTAAAGCATCGATCTCTGCTGCTTTGATTACATAGAATATCTTCCCAATAAAATACTTGATCTAAAATATTGTTCCACTGGCATTGGGTTCTGTGATACATGTGAATTGCTCGTATTATCTATAAGTACAATTTTAATAAATTAAAAGCTTTAGAAAATATCAAACACTATTAAGATTTTATTTTGAACTTAAGCAGCAACTAAAAAGATATTATAATAAACTATTTTCATATTTGAAACTACAATGAAGTTTAGATTTCTGAAAGCAAAATTATTAAACTCAAGATTAATCAAATGTTTGCATAGTATTCAAATATTTCAATAACTGTATGGTCTTAAACTAAAAAAAAAAAAAAAAATGATTGAATTGGATACTAATAAATGTTTATGAAATAAAATCTGGAAAATGTGAGTGAAAATGAAAAAAATCAATAAATATGAACTCTCAATGCATTAAAAATATGGGTAAAAATTATACAAATTTTTCATCACTACTTTCTCAATTTTCAATTTTACTTTGGTTCTATACTTTAATGAAATAAATGATAATATAAGTGATGAATTTGTGTTGAAGATGAATGATAAGGATAAATTTTAAAAAAAAATTTAAAAAAAGGATTACGCAGATGAAAAGCATTAATAGGGAGAGTATTTTGACTCCTCCAATCAATTTAATCAATTATCTTCTCCAATCAATTTAATTTAATTTAATATTTAACTTCCTCAATAGCATTTCCTAACGAAAAAAAAAGCAAGATTAAATAATGTTGATGATAATTTCACAAAAGCTACTTTCCAAAAAATAAGAGTCTTAAATTTTTATGAAGTTAATTAAAATTATCAAGCAGTGATTACTGAACCATTTATTAAGAATACAGATCATATTAACTTGATAAAAATATAATGTAAATTGATTCATATTAGTTAATAATTCAAAGTATATCAAAAGTATATAGAAGTATATCAAAAATATATAGAAGTATATCTCTCAACATTATTCAAAGTTGTATTTTTAATTGGATTTAATTTTAACAAAATGACAAAGTTTAGATATTTAGTTATTGAGATGTTTGTCACATTTTCTACGTACTGAGTGTAAAAAAAATTATGAATTCAGCCAAGTTGGTTATGAGTACTTAAAGATATTGCAAAATTCATTTTCCAGGAAATACAAGAATTCATCACATCAGCTTTTGTTCCTAAGAGATGGTATCACAAACTTATCAATGTTTCATTAAATTAAAATGTATTAGTAAATGTATTAGTGACAAACTGAAAATAAACTTATTATGAAAAATAAGGACACTAGAAACTTACAGGGGAAGCAAATCTGAAATTTGGAGTAATTATTCTTTTGATTCACCTACTTATAGATGATGTTATGCAGCCTATTGTTGAATAAATTACCTTAATATTTATAAAAAAATAATTAAAAATGAGAAAAAGGATATCACTTCTAAGGCAGAATGCTTTAGAATCCTTTTTTGTGTTACCTATTTAAACTTTTATTTTAGAATAGAATATGATAATTAATAGACTCTAGAAATCATGCATTTTTATTAAGATAAAATATTTGAACCTGAATTGTTGTTGTTTCCTTTCAGATTCATTTGAATCTGCATTATTTCTTAAGCATTCCATCCTTAGTTTTTTCACCCTTCACAGCTTTATATACCTCTCTCCTTTATTAATCTTTTTTCCTTAGAGATGTATTATTTTTCTTTTTTTATATCATGCCAAGGGGTAAACATGCTCACTTTTAGTTTTCTTCTTATCCTTTGGAAATAAAACCAAATGGATATTTCCCCCTTTGTACAGTTTTCTTTGATAATAATCAAATCAATTTTGTGAGAATGGATAATCACTCTACTGTAAGCTCCTTATATCAAAGCAGGAGAAAAACATCTCTCTGTGACTGGAAATTCTCCTGCTGACAACACCTGCAAAGTGATTAAGTTGCTACGGAATAAAATCAAAAATTGTTTCCATAAAAGCAACAAATTATTTAAAAATATGTGTTATCATTTTATTTACCATTTTGTTTTTAAATGTATATTATTTTATTTTATTACTCATTTATATTACAGAAAAATATGTTTGCATATAGTCGGTGCGAATAATAGGCCAAAGACTTTTTCATTTCTGAAAATAAGAGGTGTGGATCATGGCTTGCTGTGGGTGTAATTAGTGAAAATTAAAATAATAATCTTTCAAATTAATATATAGTAATTGGTCAATATATAGTAATTTCAAATTAATATAGTATAATAATTCAAGACAAGCAATTAATTTGTTATTAGTTTCAATAATTTTTAAATGGAAAATATAGAACTTAACAATTTTGTGCAAAAGTAATTTAATGGGTATGATTTATCCCTCCAAAATCTTGAGCTCCTTGACTAAATAATTTAGATAAATTATTTTTAAATCAAATGAAAGAAGTAAATTAAATATTTTGAAACATTATAGTCCCATCTTAAGATATTTATTAATATATTTGGTAAAAATACTAAATAAATAAATGATTTATAATTTAAAAACATTTAATTGTATGAATTTTGATAAAATTCATAAAATGCCTCTAATCTATAGCCTGATTTAGAAATCAGAGGGTTCTAATCACAGAACTGTTTGGAGGTCTCATTGGTTCGCAAATTACTGTATTGTTCGGCGAAAGCGCCGCGGCGCTATCGAAAAAAAAGTTGTTTTTTTCCTACATGCGGCGCTTCCGATGCAGCGGCACTTCCGACGAAATATTTTTTAGTAGCAAAAAATTTTTTCAAGGAAAGTTATTTAAGATCAAATAATTTTCTCAGAGAAAGACTATAAAAAAAAAATTAATAACGAAGTCGACGAAATATTCCTACGTATCGCGATCTGCTGCAGAACATCGGCAATTGTAATTTGAGCGAACAGAAAAGGAAGTAATAGGACCCTAAATCTGACACTCACGGGACTGATGAAATGCCGAACTTTGGATCTCTTTCGGAAATTCCAATATGGCCCCCTAATATTACTATAATTCAATTCCATTGTTAATTTCAGAAAAACCGATAAATTTAGTCAAGTTTCGATCGTAGATTATGATGGGGTGAATTTAAAACTGGCCCATCTTAAGAAATTTTACTAATCAAAATAATAATCTATATAATATAATCAAGAAGAAATATTTTGAATCCTATGAAGAAGAAATAATCGTTTCTTCTTTGGAGCGAGATCATAGTTCTCGTTTTTTCTTTTAGATAACATTTTGTTTTAACAAAAGATGCCTACCTCGCAAGAAAAAAAAAAAAAAGCTAACAAGGAACTACAAAAAAAGGAAAAAAATTTAACAATTAATGCTAAGAAACTAACAATGAATAACAACAAAAAACAAGCGAAAAACTAATAACGTTAAAAATAAAAGAAACAAGCAAACAACTATTAACAAGAAAAAAAAACAAGCTAACTATTTACAAAAAAAAACAAAACAAATTAGCAGTTAATAACTAATAAAAAGCGGCAAAATAAAAAATTAATAAATCGAATAAAAAACTGCAAAAGGGATAGAATTCATTTTGTTGTCTACATGGTAGTTTCAATGTCAACTGAGTGTGGCCAATTTATGGTCAAACAGAGGAGGGAAATTTGGGGGCAAATCAGTAAAGCACAAGCCCAGCTGTCAGGATTGATTGATCAGTTTTTTCCAACTTGCATTTCTTTATTTTGTTCATTGGAAATGCAGATGTTTTTACTTCTCAATTTATTTTAAACTGCTTAAGAAACAGATGTTTCCTTTGACACAGATTTTTTTTTTCAAGCTTCTTTTTTATTTTTAAAAGATAAAATAAAGTAAGTTACTTCAACAGAATAAAATTCCAAATAGAAAGAATATAGCTGATTTTTTTTTATCTTATCAATATAAATTTCTTAAAAAAAAAAGAAAAAAAAATTAGATCAGATTAAGTGCTGAATTTTGGAATGCTGGATTAGGGGTCCCATACCCTTTTCTTCTCCCCAACCCCTTTAAAATATAACTGATTGTTTTCTCCTAAACAGCTCCAGTAGAAATGACACGTGGAGGAGGTGGGGTACACCCCTCTTTTAAACATTTTCTTCTCTTTCTAAGTTGAGTCACATTGGGTTATTTCCATTGAAGGAGAGGGCATTCTATCCACTAAAATTCCACCCCCTAAGATTGTGAAAGTGAAACTTATTTCCTCTTCTCTCATTCCTTCAGAATTTTTTTGGGGCTTGTTTGGTTATTTATTATTCTTGTTACTGTTAGTTATTTCGTTATTATTAGATGTTTCGTTATTATGTATTAGTTTTTCCTCAAATTGTTAACGGTAATAAATTTTAAAATCTTTTTATTTTAAAATCTTTCTTATAATAAATTTTTATTTTACTTTCCTTATTACATTGTTTTACTGATTTCTGCAATCAGTTCAGTGTAACTACTGCACATATAAAAAATTTTTTTGTTGTTCTTCTGTTTTTTGGCACGGTGCCAACTGGTAAGAACAACTTTATTTTATATTGTTTTGTTGTTTTCTTTTTGCTGAAAAAGGAATTTTTTATTATAATTTAGAAATTAAAACTTTACTTCATGAAATGCATACAAAAATTTAATTTTTTATTATACAGATATTCTAAATGGTAATTTAAAGGTCTCTTCTAAAAGGATGCTGATATGCCCGGTTTAGCGCCATTGCGGCGCTTGCGCCGGAGCGGCGCAAACTATAACTTTTTTTAAAAAAATTTCAATTTTATCAATGTGCGGCGCTTTCACCGAAAAATATGGTAACATGTTGTTCATTAACAAAATGTGTTTAAGTTTTTTATAACACAAGTAAATTATAATATATTGAAAACTTGTACTTATATTTTAAATTTTGTTCATCATAATTCTAATAGACAATTCATAAAGAAAAACACACAAAGAATATTTGTAACATTTAGGGGCCACCCAGACAAGTGGGCAACCTATACTCGGGCCTCTCAGGCTTTATGATAGATCAGGCCCTGCTTAAATCCTAAAAATTATTAAAAAAGAAATGTGTAGATAAGATGAGATGTTAAAAATATTTTATAAAATTACTGATCAGACCCTACCTTTAAACTATGAAGTTTTATCCTCGATGGTAGGTGATCTGAAAGTGGTTAAAATGGGTAGTGTAAGACTGTAGTGACACAGATATTCATAAGAAGGCTAGATTAGTCAATGACAACCAAAGTGTAATGAATACTTTCAATACTAAATGCAAATGAGTAACGCAGTAGGCTGATCGTTAAGACACGGTTCCGAGCAGATCACTGAAGTCAAGTATCACTGGCTGGGGGTCAGTGTGACCACTTGGATTAGTCTGCGTAGGGACCAAGGGTGTGGGGTATTGGTCCTTGTTAAACTTTTCTATCGTAAAGTTCTCTACTTCGCATTCAGGTCGTCAGGCTACCGAAGCGGGGGTGCCATACCTTCTGCGGAGGACCAAAATTTTGATGATATGTCTTCGGATCATCCTCAGGGATGTTTCCCAGACCATCGTCAATAGCCCATTGTGCAGTTCTAGTGCGACGCAAATGAACTACAACAAATACAAATGATATTTTTTTTAAATAAAATTTTTATAACTTTCTAATTAATTTAGAAATCTAGAGTGATAGGTCATTTTTGCTATTTATTTTTAGATAAAGGAAACTTTCAGTTAAACCTAGGATTGAATTAAGTTTAGTGTAAAAAGTTGAAGACTAAGAATTTTTAATTCTTGCAACATCATAAACCAAGTGAGTCAGATGTAAACAGTTCAGAGAGTAACAATGTTTTGATTGAAATTAGCATAGTAGTGACTTTTATTTTATAATTATTCATTTGACAATATTGTATTGTTGAAAATATTTTTATTTTTTACTTCTATAAAAAAAAATATTAAAATTCTTAGTATGTTTTGAATTTTTAGGTGTTTTACCTTATTATAGTTTGAAACCTGATCAACAGAGGGCAGTGTGAGACCTTTGTAAAAATTTGATTTCTAAGAAATAAATTTTTAATCTTAAGAAAAAATTGTATTTTTATTTCGGTAATTGCTTATAATTCATAAGATGATATTAATTAAATATTAAGCTTTTAACACCTGCTGGGAAATATAAAGTTTGAATGTTCATCTCTTTTACATCATTTTGTTTCATTTTAAAGTTAATATGTATTTATCTGTAATCCAAATCTATATATTTCTTGAAAAAAAGTCATGTAGGGGACAATATTTTTCTTGGCGGATTGTTGATAAAAATGCTGCGAAAGAGTGTAAAAAGCAATTTCTTGCTAAACTCAATGTTTCTTTTTCTTACATGAAGAGAAAAAAATGTTGAGGTGTAATAGAAATTAGAAAAGCAGGAAATGCATTAGGTTTACCCAAAGTTGTACTTAATTAGGAAAGTGTGAATATTAACAGCCACACACAGCCTACATATTACAATCTAATAATCCTCATGGAGTAATTTGATGTTGTTTTAAGGAGAAAGATTCTAGACAGCTTAAAACAGTTACCAGTTTTCAGTAATATTTTTTTATTCACCGTACTTTAATTTTTAAAGCTTTAAAATTTGAAGCCATGTTTATGTTACATGATAATGTTTAACTTGAAAAAATTTTTTAACTAGCATGTCTGGTAAATTTTACTCTATTCAAGAATAATTTTCTGAGTTGAAGTGGTGAATTGAAATGTCAGTTTTAAGTAAAAATATTTTACTATTTTGTTCATATATCTATATGTAGTGGTGATGGAAATTGTTCAAAATTTAATTAATATATGCAAGAGGGAAATAGAACAATATTAAATTTGCCATAATTTAGAAATAAAAATCTTCGGGATAATCTGGAAAAATTTGCAGGTATGGAATAGAGACTCCAGTAATACCCCATACAGCACCCAAAGTTGCAGAAATATTTCAATGTTACATTTTTGTTATGTGACATTTGATGCTGTATGGGGCGCTGCTTAATTTTTTGACACTGAATTTTTATTAAACATTTTTTTTAATTATTTTGCATTAGTCGGGGTAATATATATTATATTAATAATTTTAATATATTACATGTAAAATATATTATATTAATAATTTTAATATATTACATGTAAAATATATTATATTAATAATTTTAATAATTTTTGTTATGAAATATAGCATCAGAAATTGGTGTTCCTTTCTTATGTCAAATTTAACATTTTTCACAGTTGGCTCATTTCCAAATAATAAATTTTCAAATTTGCATTCCTTTGCAGATATTTAGATTGATGAGAAGCAGTAATTCATCATAGAAATTTCTTTAACTTAAAAACCAATTATTGATAAATTTTGAATATGAATGAAAAAAAAAAAGTTTAAACTACATTTTTTGGATTCTATAATTAAGAAAAAAAGTAATTCTGATTTTTTAGTACTTATTAAACTGTTTTTTTATAAATAAAAATACCAAATAAATTTTTACTTGTAATATAAGCATCAGAAAAAAATATATAAAAGGGACACCAGTGCCCCATCTGCATCAAAAGGGTTAATATAAACTATAACAGCAAAATGAATTAAAAAATCAGGGATGAGAGTAGTCAGAAAGTAAAAAAGAGGAGATCCAAGAATGAATATATATATATATATATATATAAAAATCCAATGATGGTGTCGCACCAGCCAATGAAATCTAAGGTATCACGTGACAGTATGAAAGAAGTAGCCAATGCAAGAGAGGATGCAGTTTTAAGCCAATCAGAAAAGAGAACGCATTCGCGTCAAAGCTTTTTGTTGATTTACTTTGAGTGGGTTTTTGCTGATTACATCTCATCTTATCTTATCATTCTTATGCCTATCCAGTGATTGATATCTTTTAATGTTTACATTTTTGTTGTTTGCTATTATAAAGCTTACTGAGGCTTGCTTACCTTAAAATGGTTAAATTTTGGAATTTCAGTATAATGTCTGACAGGACAGATCGCGATCGAGAATATCGCAGACAGCGGAGATTGGATCCCACGTTTCGTCAAAATGAACAAGAGCGTCGAAGAATAAATTGACAAAATAATCGAGAGCTTACTAATGCCCGCCAAAGAGAAAATCGAAGTAGGGCAGCTAATCGTCTTCGAGAAATAGATGAAAACCAGTATTTGGGAGAATCGTACAGTGATGACTGTCCACCTCTTTTGATTGGATCTATGTCTGTAGAATGCTCTCATTGCAGGGCACTATCCTTTGTAGCAGAGCATGGAAGAATAAAACACAATTGCTGTCACAATGGCAAGATAAAGCTGAACCCAACTCATCCGTATCCAGAAACTTTGAAACAGCTTTTATTGGGAAATGACAATGACTCAATGAATTTCAGGCAAAATATACGTTTTCACAATTCGTCTTTTGCTATGACAGCATTTTGTGCAACCCAAGAAATTCAATTTAAAGGTATAAGCTGTGTTGCTCTTCGTGGGGAAGTTAGCGCAATGGCCACAACCAGCATCATGCCAGCGAACAATGAAAAACCACGTTTTGCGCAAATCTATATCCATGAAAATGAAACTGCTTTGGCCTGCCGAACATCTGAGTGCTGCAAACCAAGTGTTTTAAAAATCATTCAAGATGTTATGCAGCTAAACCCATACGCTCAAGTGTATAAATCACTGTTTGAAGCTTATAAGAGGCATCCTACGGAGAGTGTTCGCCTTGAATTTCACAAGTTGACCACTACTGATGGCAGACGTTATAATCTTCCAACATCTGGTGCTGCTGCTGAAGTGTCGGCTGTTGTTGTGACAGGTGCTGAAGGTTTAATACCTGATCATGTACAATTTATCGCATACCCAAAACACCAGTTTGTGTGTCAAAAGATGTATAAACTGTCTCATCATGTGGAACCAATGGTTTTCCCATTGCTTTTTCCATCAGGTGATCCTGGTTATTCCCTAAACGTACCAAATAATGCAGGATCAAGTCGTGTTACTGCTATACAGTATTTTGGATGGCGGTTGCGAGTGCTTAGAGACTTTAACATTTTCACCTCTGCTGGTCGTTTATCCCAGCAATATATTCTACATGGTTACATTACTATGGAGTGGAACAGGCTGAATTATATCAAAAGTCATCAGAATTTATTTCGGAGAGAAACACTTCAAGGCCTGATTGATCATGTGCAGTATAGTTCCGCCAATACCTCAGACATTGTACGACTTGGGCGAGCTGTCGTTCTTCCATCATCATTTGTTGGCAGTCCGAGAGCAATGCAGCAGCATTTCCAAGATTGTATGGCTCTCTCAAGAGATGTCGAACGACCTGATTTGTTTGTAACTTTCACAGCAAATCCACAGTGGCCAGAAATTAGAGAATACTTGAGTCAACTTCCAACAGGATTCACTGCAACTGACATTCCACATGTTGTTGTACGAGCATTCTATTGCAGATTTGAGGAGTTTGTGAAAGAGATAGCTGCAGGAAAGGTTTTTGGCAAAGTAATGGGCTATACTTTTAATATTGAATTTCAAAAGAGAGGTCTCCCACATGCCCATTGTTTATTCATTCTCAACCCACGTGACAAATTGCTGACCCCATCATCAATTGATAGATTTATCTATGCTGAAATACCTCCAAAAGATAATTTTCCAAATCTGCATCAAAAAGTGTCCAAACATATGCTACATGGCCCACATAGTGAAGCAACTCCATGTTATGACAAAACAAGTGGCATCTGTACAAAAAAATTTCCTTTCGCTTTTCGAGAAGAAACGGATATGTCTGGTGATGGTTTTCCTTTATATAGACGTAGAGATAACAGGAGTGATATGCAATTCTATAACAAACGTATTGGAAACTTGCTAATTCCTGTCGATAATTCGATGGTTGTTCCCTACAATGCCTATCTCCTTCTGAAATACAATTGTCATATCAATGTGGAGTACTGTGGAAGTGTAATGGCGTACAAATACATTTTTAAATATGTTAACAAAGGGCACGACAGAATCAAGGTGACAATTTCGAATGATGATAATGGGGTACAATTAATAAATGAAGTTGACGAGTTCATCGATAGCCGATATGTAAGCTCAATGGAGGCAGCTTGGCGTTTATTGGAATTGCCGATGCATGACAACAGCCATACAGTTATTCGATTGCCAGTACATTTGCCTGGTAATCAACAGGTAACATTTCAAGAGGGTCAAGAAGTTAATGCCATAAATTCTGTGAATTCTGTAACTCAGTTGATGGGTTTTTCCAGTTGAATGAGAATGATGTGGAAGCAAGATCTTTGAAATATATCGAGATCCCAAAGCATTATGTGTGGGTACAAAAAGATCGCCAATGGCAAAGAAGGCAGAGTGGAAATAATAAGATAGTTGTTCGCATGTATGCCGTTTCACCCAGAGACAGTGAACGATTCCTCTTAAAATATTTGCTACATCATGTTTGTGGTCCAGTATCATTTGAGGATTTGCGAACAGTTGATGGCGTAACGTTCAACTCTTTTCGTGAAGCAGCTTATACTTTGGGATTTGGTGATGGGGACAATAAAATGGAGGAAATGTTAACAGAAGTGGTTCATTTTAAGATGCCCAAAGAGCTCTGCGTTTTTTTCTCACATTTGTTATTGGCTTGCAATCAAATTGATGCCATTCAGTTGTGGGATAAATTTAAAAGCTACAACAATAAATGCTACATGCAAATGAGAATGAGTGCCTTCTGGAAATTGAAAGCCGTTTAAACAGTGAGGACAAAACTTTGTCTGACTATGGATTACCATCTGTTGTTACTATAGAACCATCAAATGTTGATGAAGTTTCTTCAGAGCAGCATCTCGAAATTTCTCAAGATATGATATCGAAACTTAACCTTGAACAGAAACAAGCCTTTCAAGAAATTATAAATTGCATTAATGATGTTAACAATTCCAACAAATTATTTTTTATCGATGGCCCAGGTGGTACTGGGAAAACTTTTTTATACAAATGCTTATACCATCACCAGAGGCATCTAAATAAAAACATTATATGTGTGGCTTGGACAGGCATTGCAGCCATATTATTACCAAATGGCCGAACAGCCCATCGGATTTTTAAGCTGCCATTGACAATGCCATCAGCAGAAGAACAACTTAGCCCTATTTATTTGGACAAAAGGACTAAACGTTTATTAGTCAATGCAGATCTCTTCATCTGGGATGAGGCCTCGATGATACCTGGTGTTGCTCTTAAATTAATTGATGTCACCCTGAGAGACTTATTGAAATCCGAAGCACCATATGGAGGGAAATGCTTTCTATTTGGCGGTGACTTTAGACAAGTTTTGCCGGTTATCAAAAGAGCAGGCAAACACCAAATTGTGAATGGAACAATGAAATGTTTGCCGATGTGGGAAACAGTAAAGCGATTTTCGCTTAACAAAAATATGCGTGCTACAGCACAAAGCTTCGGTGATTGGCTTCTTACTGTTAGAAACGGTTCAGTATCTCATCTGACAGTTCGTGAATTCCTATGTGAAAACATAATTAGTGAAGTTTTCGGTGAAATACTAACTGAAGATGTATTACGCACCTCAGTTCTTCTTGCTCCACTAAATGATCAAGTTCATAAACTTAACAGTGCCGTCCTACAAAAACTGCTCGGCAATATTATTGAATGCCGTTCATATGATAAAGCTACTTCATGTGATGGTGATGAAACGGACGATGAAAGTGTAATGTTGTGCTTTCAGCCTGAATATTTGGCGAAAGTCAATATCACAGGATTGCCGCTTCATAATCTTCAACTTAAAGTTGGAGCTGTAGTGATGCGTATCAGAAATTTGTGTATTGCCGATGGATTGTGCAATGGCACACGTTTGATTGTACGGAAAATAACTAAAAATGTTCTCTTTTGTACAGTTATGACTGGAAGTAAAGCTGGTAGTTCAGCTTGCATCCCTCGCATTACTTTAAATACTGGTGATAATAAAGAGTTGCCCTTTGTTTTGCATCGCACGCAATTTCCAGTCAGACTCGCATTCGCTATGACAATCAATAAAGCTCAAGGCCAGACTTTTGACAAAGTTGGCCTTTACATAGACCAGAATTCTCCACTATTTGGCCATGGCCAACTATATGTTGCTTTATCAAGGTGCCGGAGCATGTCTGGGATAAAAATTCAGATTGTTGGTGCAAATAGTGACATTGAAATTTCCTCAATTAAGAACATTGTTTACACAGAAGTTTTGTAAATATCTTATTTTTGTGAATATTTTTTTCTTTGATAACCATTATGGTAAATTGTTATTATGTTTTTTATTTTTGTTTCTATAATTTGAATGTAAATTAATTGGGGGGTGATGCCCTCTAAAGAGAGCATCCAGTATATGATTCCCTTTGAATTTAATCATGTTGCTTTAAGAACATTGTTTATGCAGAAGTTTTGTAAATATCTTATTTTTTTGCATAGTTTTTTTTCTTTGATAACCATTATGGTAAATTGTGATTGTTTTTTATTTTTGTTTTTATAATTTGAATGTCAATTAATTGGGGGGGAATGAAGCACTCTAAAGGGAGCGTCCGGCATCCAGTATATGATTCCCTCTGAATTGAATCAAATCTGCTCTGCCACGCGTGCTTTGGTAACGGAACTTCAGTTCCGGCTAATGCCCTTATAATAACTTCTAATATATATGCATTCGAATCTCATTATTATGATAGAATTCCTTGCAATTTACTAAAAATTTTGTATTTTACTGATTATTAAGTTGATTAGTACATTGTTAAATAAAATCCCTTATGCTCTGCCGCGTATTTATATCCTTATATAAATGTATGAAAATTTGTTTGCGAAGCAAACAAAAAAGAATTGCGTAGCAATTCTCGGGGGTTGGCGAGCGGTAGCGAGCAGGGGGCAGAGCCCCCTAGCATATATATATATATATACAGTGAAACCTCCTGTTATGGACACTCCTGCAAAACGGACTCCTCTCAATACGGACATATTTTTAATTCCCCGGGAATCTTCCATGAATAAACCATTACGTACATTCTCCCCAAAGAGGACACTCCCGTAACCGGACACGGACAGTCATTTTGATCCTGAAACGCTGTTTTTTATCTCTACAAGCCGGACACTACTTTTTCTAAATAAATTGCAAGCTAAAAAAAATTCAACTTTTCACCATTTTTAAAGCATGTAAATAAAACTTTTTGCCTTATCCATAACTAAAAATATTGTTAAGCTATTTCACCACCGAAAAATCAATCTTTCTCCTGTCACCTTGCCTTATCCTTGTAAAGAAAGGAGAGAAAATGGTACTGCACTCCTGAAATAATTTTGACATCGGTATCTTTTGATCTTTTCATCTGGACCACACAGGTTATGAGACCCCTCAAGTTGAAATGACTTCTCTCAATGCTTCTTCCCCATTCAAAATTTTTTTAATTTTCTTATCAATTTGAAGACTGCATTTAACACAACTGGGGTAAAAAAAAAAGAGAACAGAAATATAATCTTTGAGATGTTTATATAAATGAAGCATTTATTCAGACACTTGATAGCTGATCAATTGTGAATAATCATCTCCATAGGTTCTCATGACTTACAGGTATGCATTACTTTTTTTTCTGTAAATCATGGGAGGTTTATTTTCCAAGAAGGTATTAATCATGTTCCCTATCAAATAATAAGTAGGTGTAAGGGGATGTGAACCTAATAATTGAAACGGACTGAGGACAGTATGCTCCTATTTGGTATCATATATAACTTGAGTATCTATGCTAATAGGAAAATTATATTTATTTACCTGTAGCTACATCCAGAATTATGTATTAATATAAAACTTCTTTATATATTCTTTTTTATCTTTCTTATTGTTTAAATAAATATTCTTGTAGATATTTACAGTATCCTTGTAGATATTATTTAATTATTTCTACATCTTTGAGAATATTTTAAAAACAATTTACGGTGTTAAATTTCGTTATTAGGGTACCCTTCCCGTAAACGGACAACTCTCATAAATGGACAAATTTTTTGGTCCTATGATTGTCCGCTTAACGGAGGTTTCACTGTATATACAAATATATATATATATTCATTCTTGGATTTCCTAGCTATATATATATATATATATATATATATATATATATATATATATATATATATATATATACACACACACACAAATATTTGACAAAAAAAAGTGTGATTTTTAAACTTCTAAACCATGTGATTATAAGTCCTGATGATTAATTCTAAAATTGTATGAATATGAATCATATGCATGATTTTAAATTGAGAGGATATGAATCCCAATATGAGGCTTTTAAATCACGTGAATATGAAGCTCTATATCGAATTTAAAATATGTGAAAATACAAATCATGATGCATAATTTTTAGATTACGTAAATAGAGAATAACGATGCATAATTTTTGAATCGCGCGAATGCGAATCCCAATGTGTAATTTTTAAAGCACATATAAATACGAAAATCGATGTTTAATATTACAACCGCAAAAACAAATCTATGCATTAGATTTTAAGCTAGCATGAATACGAATCGCTACATAAGGTTTTAAAAGCGCGTAAATATAAAACGCGATATTGGATTTTAAAATCTTGTAAATAAGAATCATAATGTACGATATTTAAATAGCGTAAATAAGAATCGCAATGCGCAACTTTTAAATCAGGTAAATACGAAAATCAATGATTGATATTAAAATCGCGTGAAAAAGAATAGAGATATTTGCAGAATCTGGACTTGGGATTTCTAAAATTTTTGTTAGTATTGTTTTTGTTTAGACATAATAAATAAAAATTTACAAGACTAATTGAATGAGCAAATATATATTTCCTCTGCAAATCTACCTCAAATTATATTTTTTTTCGTTTGATTTCACGCCTGAAAACAGGAAGCAGCGACATCTGAATTGCAAAAAATATGAGCTATCCGGCGGGCGGATAAAAATATGGAAAATCTTATTTTCTGTGATTAAAAGTCGAGAAAATAGCTAAAATAAGTAAAAATGCGGAAGGGTTAGCAGCTAGGACGTAGTTTGAATTTTCTGTTTATCTTTGAAAATTGTAAATAAATATAGATTCCTCATAAAATATTTTAACTTGTCCAAAAAATATTATCCGCCGAAATTAGCGGAAAAAATGGAAAAATCTGGAAAAAAACGGAAATCCGCGAATTTGCGGAAGAATCACATCCCTGAAAAATTAATGATTGTTAAGCTTGCTTTGATCAAATTTTTGAAATTGTTATTATTATAAGTTGATTTACTTTGAGGATGAGAAAGAGTTTCAAAACTGCTTCTTGAATATTTAAGTGTAACTCTTGAATATTTCATGATAAAGCCAAAAGGGCTAGTAATAAAAATAGCCTAACTTTATAAAGTAGTTTCATTAACTTGGGATCCATTTCTTAATTCATTTACTTTTAAATTGTAGCTTATACAATAATAATAGAACATTTTAGAAATATTTTTCATGGGTATGGTGTATCTAATAGAAATTACGGTATTGTAAATCGTTTTAGCATTAAAAATTGGTTTCACTAACCATCTATCCCTTTTTAAAGACTTTTTTTCACCCATACAGAAAACTTGGTCATTGTTTTTAACATTGTTTATTAAAACAAAAAATGTAAAAGCATTACATGACAAAAAGGTGGTTTCATAACTCTAAGGATAAGTTAAATTTAGATTAAATTTCAAGGGAAATTTTTTCTCCTTAAATGCCAAACATGGGTTGGACATAGTTTAGCAGTTGATTTGATTGATTTATTTTCTTTCTTTTTTTTTTTGTCTAATATTAAGAGTGGCTTTTTAGCAGATTTTTTTTTCAATTTATAGATTTTACATAAGGGAGGGTGTTAGCTATTTTTTTTCCAAGGGATTTATATTTTTTAGGCATAAAAGTAAACAATTTAATTAAATTTTTGGTTAATTAAGAGAGTATAGTCAAAAGTAAAATATGACATTATTCATATCACACATTTTGGTCTATTTGGGTTCATAAGAAGATTACACAGTGACAGTTTTAATCTGTGTTGCTACATGACCTACAAATTTTTTTTTCAACATTGGAATGTTAAAAATTAAATTTAAAATACTCCATTGTATCTGAAATATAGCACCATGAAAACATTGATCACTTGAATATTAATTTTATATGTAGTACGGTACAGCATGATTACAATTTGCCATGATCACAAAATGTTTAGTATAATAGTTTTTTTTAACATTTTTTAAGAAGTGATAAGACACGTGGCAAATGAAAAGAAAATTGTAATTAATGAAAAAAAGTTCGTCTATCACCTCTTTAACATCGAATTCCAAATTTGTAAAGAAGAATAAAATTTGATAAAATAAAAAAATTTCTTTTATTTCTTTTAAAATATGGAGATCTAAGAATGCATTGTCAGAGGATTGGTAGAATATTTTTACATATTGTACATCATATGAATTTGATATACTACACATTAAAAAGCTATTGTGCTTTAACCACAGTGATACTGACAAAGAAATGGAAATTGTTATGTTTTAATTTCCAAATACTATGGACAGAAAATGAACAAAAAATAAATAAATAAATAAAAAGACCAACACCTTGCTATGCTTATTTTTTTGCTCAGATTAGGATTTAGCAAATTCATTACAACGGGGGCTTTCCAAATGTGAAATGCCTTGAAGTGTTTAGTGCCTATGATTTAAAGTCTAGTATAAGTTATTTTATAGTTATTTGTTGCTACTCAAAAGGGAAAAAGGCAAGACAGTGCTTCAAGTGAAAAAGTTATGAGCATTCTCTATGCTATTTCATATCAGTTAGGTTTTCAACAGTTTTAAAAAGCTTGAAAATTAATATTAAAATACAAATGTGAGCAGTCATATTAAGCTTTATTCTGCGATTTAAAAAGTTATGTAATGAGCAGCAAGCTCAACCATCGTATGAAACGAATTCATGATACCTTTTATTGGGGACGGTAACTTCTTTTTGTTTATATTTTCTTGTACAGAATAACAATATAAAAATAATGCTTTTTATTATTTACAATTTAATGCTTTTCTATTATTTACAATTTAAGTACTTGAATGATTTTTAAGATAGAGTTGTATACACTAGGTATATAAGAAACATATAATAACAATTGTACTGTTGAACATGAGTGTGAGGTGAGATTATTTCAAATATCATAGAATAAGCTATATAAGGGTGCCACAACATGGAAAGTTTGGGAGCCCTTCAATTACGAAACATAATGAACAAAGATAAAATTAACTATATATTTTATTTTTAATAGTATTTCAGTGATGGAATAAAAATTTAGCGGACAGAAAATACTCATTTAAGTTTTTTCTAGCCTATTTAAAAATATTTCATTTCAAGTTCTTTAAAAAAAAAATTTTTAACCTTTCCCTTTGTCCTATTGTTTAATAGGATTTTAAACGAATTCTTGGTAATTACTAACAATAAACCATCTGTCATCCCAGAACTGTGGAGTAATTTTGCTCCTAACTTATTTTCGTTGCAAAAATTGTGACTAACACACTACACAAAGTCAAGTACGATATATAAGAGTCTCATCATTCTATACTTCATTCATTAAGATCAAAATGTACAAAATATTAAAATAATTTGCTTATAATCTTAAAATGTACCTGTTTATGCAGTTTAGCCAAACCTCTTTCGCTTATACCATCCAGAGTATAATGCCCCTCTTCTCTAGACCGTCTGAATTGAGTGATTGACTTTCGCTCAGTTGGCAACTTTAAAAGAAAAGCAGATTAAATGTAGATAAATTAGTTATCAGTTTTAATATTATTACTAGCAAGATTATGCAATATATTTTTAGTAATAGTTTGGTAAGTTTTAAAAAAAATGTGTTGGATAAAACTAGTTGAGAGTGGTCATGAAAAGAGGTGATTCCAATACTATAAACAATACTAGTGTTTCTTGCATAAAAATTTAGAATTTAGATGATAATGATATGCTTCAGGTTCTTGCAGGCTAAATGAATTCTAAAACATTAGGACAAGGAAGTTTAAAACATATAAGGGAACCAAGCTATTTGCAAAACCATTTTGATGGACAGAAAATTACCCATAATCAAAGTGTTAAGCTCAGAATTGAAAATAACAATTTTCATTAGTTTTACGCATTATGAGTGTCATTACTAGAGTTACTAGATTATTATTATTGCTAAAATGTATTCAGGCTTCTGTAATTACAATTTTCTGATAGCTTGATCTTTACAAAAATATTTCAAGCATATTTTTTGTATATAATTCTGAAAGATAATTTTAAAATGGTTTAGTTTCTATAATTATTTAATTATTTTAAACTTTGTTTTTAACTCTAATGTTACATTGAGAAAATGTTAAAATTGGGACATTTTGAGAGAAGTTTGATTTCTTTACCACTTTTTTAAAAAATTGCAACAGAAATGGCAGTAATTAATCTATTTAAGCCTAATTAATTATACTTCTAAATGACAGAATAACAATAAGAATACATTAATTTTTCTTAAATTGACTGAAAACGAAAACAATTTAACAAAAAACTATTAATTTAACTAAAAATGAAATTTTATAAACAAAATAGCCTTTACAAACTAAGGTAAACAACGTTAAAGAGCACAAAAATATTATTAAAAGCAGACAGCTGTTTCGGATGCTCAAAGGGCAACCTTCATCAGTGCAACTGTTGCACATTGTTTACCTTAGTTTGTATTTCAGCACAAAGGTCGCCCACTTGTGTATTTTTTAAAATAGCCTTTGTAACAGCTTCTTATGATGCCAGAAAAAGTAAATATCTTTAGTATGGTGATGGAGAGAAAATATTACTGCTTTAGATATGGACAATTATAGCACCGTTTCAAAAGTCTCAATTTCAATGATAGTTTATAAGAAGTGCTCTCTTGATTACAAAAATCTAACCTCTACTTTTTACCCAAGGATATTCAAAAATATTGACTTTATAAATGAGCAAAATGCCTTTGTGAAAAGTGAAACAGTATTTAATAGCTGTAATTTCAGGATTGCCTTTTAAAATATAAAAAAAAATTTTGCCAATACATGTTTTAATGCTGTTGTGATGAGTTTTGCTTAATTACTACAAAAGATAATTTCCTAAAAATAACAATGCTATTCTAAGCTAGCTTTTTTAGCATCACTTTGAGGGATAGATTAATGGAGAGAAGGCATAAAAATAAGCTGATTTTGCTAAGAACTGCAAAATCAAAAGTAATTTTTTATATTAGGTGCACAAATAAGTTCCTGCCGTTCCTCACAAGATGGAACTACCAGAAGGTTATGTAGAAATTGAATGTTGTTAAATGTCTTATTGTAAGTTTGTTCGTCTGGTAAAAACATAACCGTAAAGTTACGGTGATTCCGTATTTGCTTTACACAGGGCTCAACACTGGTCATTGCAGAAAAAGTAGTGAAAAAAGTGATAAATAGTCACTTAATTAAAATCAGTGTTAATATTCAGGCAACATCCTAATAGCCATAAAAATATACCACTTAAAAAAAAAATTGGTTTAGAAACATTTATTACTGGAGCTGTTTATTGCTTTAGTTTACTGCGATTGAAATTTTAAAAAAAAGTAATAATAAAAAATACATAATAAGTATTTAAAAAAAATAACTTCCCAACTAAAAAAAAGTTTATGTTTAACTTTAGCTACTATGGCTTTAAGTATATTAAAGAAGCAGCGAAAGTGTATAACAAAAATATTGCTGCAATCATGTAAAGTAAATACATATTTATTGAGATGTGCTTCTCCTCAGGAGTTAAAAAAGAATGTGAAGAACAGAAAAAACGTTAAATAATTATTATTGCAAAAAAAAAAAATTATGCTTTTGCAATAGAAATGGCGCAAAATGAAAGTGCCAAAAGTGATTAATGAAATAAATAACAATAATATTGCATTAAAAGTATCAAAATTTGAAATATGTGAGACACAAGTGATCATTGTCCTAAAGGGGTTAAATTCGAAATAAGCATATATAATAACATTGTATAAAAAATAAAAATGGTTGAAAAAATTCTCAGGAGAAAAAAGTGAAATCACAATAGAACTAAGCGCGTTAAAAGTCATTTATGAATAAATCATTAACAAATTGTCATTACTGAAAACTGAAATTCGAGAGCTGTTACAATATCGCATTAATCAAAAATATAACATTGCATTAATATGAAATTAAATAAATGCAAAAACTTTCGGAAAACAACATTAATTTACAACGTAATCACCCTGAATCGAGTGTGAAATAAAATTTAACTTTAAGGTGAAAAAGGCAAGTAGTAATAACATCATATTAAAAAAACGACGAGAAAAGGGCTAAAAAAATTATAAAAATTTGCATGAATGCCTAAGGTAAACACTGGAAATAAAACTAAGAAATCACAATGAAATCAAATACGCCCATGAACAATCTTCGCAATTGTTACTAGGGCTGGGATAGCCTGGTTGGTAGGGCACTGGGCTCATGTCCAAAAGGTCGTGGGTTCCATCTCTGACGGCTGAAGACTGTCTGTGTAGTAAATGGTTACTGGTGCTCGTTAAATCTGTTGAGTCACAAAGTCCTCGATGTTCCTATAACATATCAACACCTCTGGGGGTACTGATCCAAGAGTTTCTTTGTCTTCTGGATTAGTTCAAAATTACAAGGTTATGGAGTTGAACATTAGTAGTCGTAAACCCAAACATTAGGTCGGCTGTTCAACGATGGTAATGTAAAAAAATAATAGTTGTCACTAAAATACACGTAACATAATAAGCATCATATTAGATAAAATATGGATATTTAAAGAATCATGTGGAAAAAAAATTAGCTAAACATTGCCAATCATTTGACTGATAAATCGATTATAAAACCAAGTAAATTTATGGTGAATCAATTTGAAATTCTTCAATTTAAAATTTGTGTGTTATAACATTGCATCAAAAACAGCACAATTAAAAAAATCACATAGAAAGGAGTGAAAAATTCTTAATAACTACTGATATCAAAACTAATTTTTTAAAAAAAACAACTAACGGTATGAAATTTCATGTCAAAAAGAGATTACTCAAATTCGCACGACATAACAACATCTTATTAAAAAATAATCACATTTTTGAAAAAGGAAAAAAAATAATAATAAAAAATATAATGTAAAAGTAAACATTTTATCTACGTTTTTTCTTTTGAAGAAAAAATAAGAACTTTTAATGTAAAATAAGAACTTTTAAGAGTGCTTAATTTCTATGATGCAAAATTATACTCTATTAAGCAGATTTAAGGTACGAATGAACCCTACAGAAAAAAGAAATTCAATTCAAGGAGAAATATACAAAATTTCATGTTCTGCAGCTTGACAGCAGGTAAGAAAATGAGAGTAAAGATAGATGATGAATAAAATCATTCCTCGATACAGTGAATGGCTCTCTTGCATTTCAAGAGGAATTCATTTGAAAGTGGAAATTGTCAATTTTTCTTCACATATTCAATCCTCTTCTTGCCCCACCCATTTGAGTAAGTCCTTCTTTACTTGAGCAAGAGGATTGTAATATCATTAGTTTAGGGAAATGTGAAATCTTTCTTTTGATTGAATTGGGGAGAAAATTATGAAATTTAAATATAAAAAAAGTGAGATAAGTGACTAAGCCTTAAAAACAGTGAATAAAAGTTACTATTTTTTAAGATAGTGACATTAAGTGAGAAAAGTGACTCACGCCTAGCCCTGTTTATGTAACTATTTTCGTGCAAAAATGTCAAGTTTTGCACCAAATAAGCATCATTTGGGGGGGGAACTTTTGATTCACATATTTAATTTGAAGAAATCTGCAGATGTGGCGCATCGATTGCTTGGAGAAGCATATGGTGAGGCTGCTTTGAGCGAGGGAAGTTGACGTGAGTGGTTTCAGAAGTTTAAAAAAGGCGAGTTTGACACGGAAGACAAAGAATGCAGTGGAAGGCTGAAATTGTAAAACAAGGAATTTGAAGAATTATTGGAAGAAAATTCCTCTCAAATGCAAAAAGAACTTGCACATTACAAGTGACTCAGGAAGCAATTTCACATCGTTTAAAGTTGTTGAAAATGATCCAAAAAACGAGGAAGTTGGGTTCCATACAAACTGAGGCCAAGAAACATTGAGCATCGATTTTGCATGAAAATTGACTTTGCTATTCAGAAACACTTTAATGGGAAGTCCAACCCCTAATGCCACATTCGACAGACCTTGCCCTTTCCTTGCCTTTCCAGAAATCCTGCACAAAGTAGTCCCACATGACGGTATTTAAAGAAAATTTTTTTAATTTCTTGTTGCAAACTTTATAGAGAAAAGCTACATAACATTCTTCAAGTTTCCTTTTTTTAAAATTTGAGAACAAGATATTTAAAAAATTCCAATCTAACCACATGCTTTCTCAGTTTAGATTCGTTCATTGTTTTTTGCAGTTAGAAACATTTACCTGTAAAGTGCAGAACAAAGAAAGAGAGTTTTGTATTCTTTCTTTCTAATAAACAATTTTATATTCTATATTTATGCATCATTTAACTTCTTTTTCTATACATTCCTCTGCTTTTTTGCTAGCTTTTGGGGAAATACAGCAAAACAGCTTTGGAAAAATCATCCTCAAAATATACGCAACAACTATGAGCTTTTGACATAGCGATTGACAGTACAAATCGAATTTTGAATCCAAAATCAAATATTTATTAATAAAACGGTAAAATTAAATGTTATCACCATATAGTAGATTCTTGCAATAACTTTTTTTCAGCTAAAAAATGTTTTGAAAGGTTAAAATGAAATAAAAAAAATTAGCGTCAATGCAACAGTTGTAATGATATGTCTACTAACATTGCGGTTAGTGATTGTAAGAAGATGGGTGGTTGGTTGGCTTGGTGAAGAAAAAAATAGTTTAACAATTTCATTGTAGCTTTCAAGAAAAAAGTGCAAAATAAATTTTTTTTTATTAAATTATGACTAAATAATTTTAGTTATAAAATTAAAAATATTTGACATTTTGATTCAATTTGTCAAAAGAAAAAAATGCTCCTAAAGTATCAGAAAAAATCATAAATGGTTTTGGCCCATGGACTAGAAGATAAAAAAAAAAAATTCATGCTTTTTATGAACAGGTGCAAATATTCTAATCCTTTCTCTGCCTTTAATGAACTACATAGTCCCATAGTCTCTAAAGAAAACAAAAATTAGACCCAAAGAGTTCTAAAATCTCTCAATTTATTCAGCAACCATGGAAGAGTTTCATGTGGCAGTCTTATATAGTTTAATAGGGTTATAATAGAGCAAGTTTTGATGCAAGCAAAGTATTACTAAGTTGAAGATAAATTTCAGTCTAAAAAAAGGACATAATGGATAATAAAATAATAGTGATATTAAGAAAATTGAAAAAAAAACTTAGTTTTTCTTTGTAGGATGTAGTAAAAAAGAATGTTTTAGGATGTAGTAAAAAACTTACTTTTTCTAAAATCAAATCAACGTATGGCCTAGTAGGATGATTGACAGAGGTAGAATCTGATATGCGTACGATTTCCTATTGAAAGAAAAATATCCTTATGAAAATACACTTTTAATATTTTGATTAAAAAAATATTGAAACAATATTTTGTGAATTTTTTAAAATAATCAATCAATAGCAAAAATGAATATAAATTAAAATATTTGAAATAAGAGTTCAGTAATTTGATGTATTTGTAAAACTAAGCAAAGTGAGTTTCAAAGAGATCAAGAGAAAAAAGTATAAATGATAGATGAGTTTGATACAGCTTTTCCCTATATAAAATTGATTGGTGATAATCTGCTTTTGAACTCATAGATAAAATAAGGATTGCGCACAACATCTGCATAACCAAACAAATCTTGGTCAAATAATTTTAAAATTAGATCTACTTAAACATAAAACATATATTTACTGCTTTCTATGCTTTTGTAAATAGTGTTATTTTTAAAGAAGAAATTTTTACCCTAAGAAACGTTGCAAAACCCCAGTTTTTATAAGATTAAGGAAAAATTTAGGAATTTCAAATTTTTTCTGAAAAAAGCTACCATTAACAGTGCAGTCTCACTGCATGGGATTTACATATGCGATCATACTTCAATGCAAATAGCACAAGCGCGACTAGTAGTTTCTTACATTTAGTTTCAAAACATTTGCATGTGCATAATTAAAAATAAATAAAAATTTTGAGAATATGTAATGAAATATTTTTAAAGAATGTGCGTATAGAAAAATCTCAATTCTATTAAGAAAAAAAGTAATATTACTAATTCAATATTTGTTTAACTTAAAACAGAGATTTCAGAACATAAAAAGAAATCTTTAAACAAAATCTAAAACCTTTTTTAAAAATAAAAATAACATGGTAAAAAACATTTAAAGAATATTCTTTTTTTTTTTTTTTTTTTTTTTTTTTTTTTTACATTTTCAAAAAACATCAAATGAATAAGAAATATCAGGTATCCATAACTTATTCTTACACTTTTTTTATAGAGCTAAAAAGTCTTAATGCAAAGCTGAGAAATATAGACAACTATCAACAATAGATGAGTTATTGTTGATAGTTGTCTATATTTTTCGTATTATCATTAAATTTTTCCTATTTAAATTTCATGACACAGAACAGAACCTCTTATTTGGAAATCAGAAAACCAGAAGGAAAATCGATAATTTTCCTGCAATTTTTAGAAATTTTTTTTTCTCATAAGAGTTTAGAATTTTTCTTTATTTTTTAAAAGATGTTTACTTAACCATTATTTTAGAAATAATCATTAGTTCCCTACACTGTCAAGAGATGTAAGAGTCTTTTACTAAATATCATCAATCATTCCCTTTCTCACCCCCTATGTGGCGTTGCTGCGGTAGTGAATACTATAGGTGAAGCGAACTGAAGTGGTGCAGATCTTCAGAGTATAAAAGTGACGACATGGATGCGATAATTGCTTTTTTCCACATATTTTCTTCAACTGCTAGCTGTATCGAACGAGAGCACGTTGGGAGTGTGAAATATTTGTTTAATCTAATAAATGTTTTCTTTAGTTGTTTATTAGTCTCAAGTCTTATTTCCGGAACGCAGGGTAGTTCCAGAGAGTTCACCAGATGAAACTACACCCTACATAGCTGTTTCTTTTCAATCATAGCTCAGTGAGAAAGGGTGACTCATAGAACACCTGTTTTCTTATCATCTGGCCCTTAAGCAGGGGGAGTCAATACCACCAGCTTCTCACAGTAGGAGTCATCATGTCTGTTGATTGTTCAGTCCAGGAGAGTTAAAACAAATAATTTTATCTGCCTTTTTTGATTCTTAGAAATATCTTAATGTACTCCCTACAGGGACTGCAGAACTCCTATTTTTCCTATTACCTCTGAAGCCCTTCTTTTTTTCCTGTTAATTCCTACTTTTTCTTATTTTTTAAAAAAATTATCTGTCATTTCTGCTATTCCCCCTTGGAATATATTGGACAGCCAAAGAAATAGGAATAATGACTCAAGGTCAAGTATTGCAACTGCACCAGTTTTTCAACCCACTCATTTTGGATGGGGTGTGAGGAGGGGCAGAATATGGTCGAACAATATATTCTATTTATTATGCCAGCTTCTGTGTCTGCTTCCCAATTTATGTGGAGGAGAAATAAAAATAGCTCAGCTTAATGAGGAATAAGATTGTGATAAACTTGTTTTTCCTTCTGATTTAGATTAATGTTTTAGCAAAATGTTGTAACTCAAGTTAAACTCTTCCAGATAGTAATCGGGCGCCAGAATCACAGCGATATTGTCACAGAACGTTAGAGAGTTTTTTGCAGAAAGATTTTTCCTTAAGGAAGGAAAAAATTGTACATTTCTTTTCTGCAGAAATTTTTGAAAGATTTTTTTTCCATCCAGAATTATATTCAAACGATGTCTTTCTAGCACATGGGAGGAGGAAAAAGAAATGCTCGCGATTTTTCTCTTCTCATTAGAGAATAATGAAGGAAAAAAATTTGTTTTTCTTTGCTCCAGAAATTTTTGAAAGATTCTTTTTTTTTTTACATCCAGAATTATATTCTAACAATGTCTTTCTCAGTGGCTGGGTGGCGCAGTTGATTTGTCCTCGGCCTTCTGAGCCCAAGTCAGCGGGTTCGATCCCCGGCCCAGACACCGGATTTTCGGGATGCAGAAAATCCTCAGCGGCCATGTCGTATGATTATGCGGCATGTAAAAGATTCCTTGAGTGCCTCATTGGCTCTTGGCATTTCCGGCAAAATCAAATTCCTAGTGCACTTTAGCATCCAAATAGAGACTCGGTGCTGCCATCTATTGTGGCAGAAACTAAACGTCCAAATTAACATGACCAACGATATCTCACCCATTGTGGTGGTCCTGAAAGAGTGGATACCACCGCTAGAGAACGCACTAGGTCTGCTCATCGGCAAGACCGATTGTGCACCTCATTGGAAATATATTTTTTTTAAAAAAATGTCTTTCTCACACATAGGAGGGGAAAGAAATGCTAGTGATTTTCTCTTCTCAATTGAGAAAAATATAGAAAAATGAAGTAAAAAATTGTGTTTTTCTTTTCTCCAGAAATTTTTGAAGGATTCTTTTTTTCCCCATCCAGAATTATATTCGAAAGATGTCTCGCTCGCACATAGGAGGGAAAAGAAACAATCGTGATTTTTCTCTTCTCATTTGAGAATTATTAAAAATAAGGAATAATGAAGTAAAAAATTTTGTTATCCCTCTCTCCAGAAATTTTCAAAAGAATTTTTTTTCCATCCAAACGTTGTCTTTCTCGCACACAGGAGGAAAAAGAAATGCTCATGATTTTTCCATTTTCACTTGTTAATAATGAAGTAAAAAATAGAGAGGATGGTTTTAGTCCTGACGCAGACAACGATGAAGTCGAAGAAAGCGACGAGGAAGATGAAGTCCCCCCTTTTTTTTCTATTTTACCTTTTTTGTTCATTTTATATTAAGCCTGTATATATTGTAATTTCATTATTTTTTTTCCTTTTTATCTTATTAAACTTTGGTGTATTACTTTATCATTTTTTCTTCTTTTTAAAATTATTTCTAAATATTTTTTTTTAGATGGGTTTAACAATAAAAAAACGGCGTTTTGTAGCGATTCAGAAAACTGGAAAAATCAATTATCCGGAATAGCGATGGTCCCGATCATTCAGGATAATCGGTTCTCTACTGTATTATAAAAGTTAGTTAGCAATAAGCTGAATCAGGTCATACATTGTCGATATTTTTGTATATGTTTCTTGATTATAATTTAATACAGTTTAAAACAGTTGAAATTAATAATAAGAACTCAAGCGAAAGCTAGAACACAAAGGCTTTCTATGCACAGCAATTGTAAAACTGCAGATAAGCTCAATTGACCTGAATTTAAGAATTACCTAAGTTTTCTTTCAGTTGTGAAGGAAAGTAAGCGTTTTTTTTTTAATTAAAATAACTTCATTAGGTTTGAATGAAGCAATAAAAGTACTTTTTAGGGTTTTGTGTCATTCTGAATGCATTGAACAAAAAATGATTACTAATTGTATATTATATTAATATTTTTAATTATTTGTCTAATTTCTTACTGTTTTTTATAATATCTTCCAATGTTTTGAAAAAGATAGGTTCTTACAGATAAATCTAAGCTTTGCTTATACTCTAGGAGGGTAGATCAAATAATATAATAATAGGGTGCAAAATAGGAATGTGGTAAAGTAATTAAAAGGTCTTATAAAGGAGTGGATGAAAAGGGGGCAGAGAAATCCAGAAATGCTAAATTGAGTTTCTCAGAAGCTATCCTTTGAGAGATGATCTCTTAAAAGTTCTAAACATTCTATCAATCAAACATCAGTTTACTTATAACTCATGATTATGGGATTGCACACATATGTCCTGAATGTGGAACTGATGAAAAAATTAATAATAAGGAGAGAAGAGTATTGACAACAATAGTAAAAAATTCTTAAAAACTTCAATATTAGGCACACAAAAAATCTATTTAACTAGAATAGAGCTTAATTTAATACATATTTTTATAATATTCAGAAAAATATAAAAGCATTACACACATTGTATTAATTAACATTTTATATCTGATTTATATTTATATCTCATTAAAATTATTTTTTTTAAATGAAAATAAATATTAATTTAAATTGATTATAAAAAGAAATTGTATAAGCATTACATTTCAACACAACTATGTCTCAAATTGATTCTTTTCTAATAATTTGTTATAACATCTAAATTAAAGTTTATTGGATAAAATAATTCTTTTTCTCAATTGAAGTTTTCTTTCTGTATTAATATTACATTATTATAAATTCTATTAAAAGTGAAATATTTACTTCAGTTAAATCATCCAGTTTTTCTTCAGCTTCACATCTTTCACTACTAATCTTTGATGCTTTGAAGTAAAGATAATTTAACATAAATCCTTTTTTAGTTGCGTTCCATAAACTACGAGGAATTTCAACCAGTCCATAACCTTCTAGAAGAACAAGTAGAAATAGGCCCCAAGTATTACTAGCAGTAATACAAACAACTTTAAGATGAGACCTATTTAAAACATAATAAATTGAAAATGCATTTATTATATATTAAAAATGTAACTATTTTACATGAAATAGAACATTATGTTAATAATAATTACTATGCAAGTATTGCTTAACTTCTTTTTTATAAGCACTTTTAAATTAAAAACTTTTTTGTGCCCAACCTCAGTTTAAAATTTCTAAAAGTATGTGTCACATTCTAATAAAAATTCTTTATCATCATTTGCATCATATAGTGCATTATCATTCATGAAATTTTAATAGTGCCATAGAATGAAAGACAACAACTTCATATAGAACCAATTTCTAAAATACAGTCAGTATCGGTTATATGGTCAGCTCATGGGTCCAGAATATTATGACCATATAAGCGGTGCGACCATATATGCGATAACCAAATATATAGTATAGTTAATATGCCGTAAATATATTCTGGAATCAGAATGCATTTTTTAAACAAATAATTCAACTTTCAAAAACGTTTGAAAATTAATTATTAAGATGCATAATAAGAAAGAATGCAAAAATAATTTTTATACTTTTAGAAAAATTTAATTCTTTACCTTAGCATATGTACATGTTCAAAAAAATATTCCAATAAGCTTGTCTGTTTCTTCTTCTTCGTTGTTAAAACAACTTTTTCTAAGTCTCTGATAGTTTTTAAATGTTCATCTGCTGCATCTGAATTTTCAAAAAAACACCTTAAGTCATCTATAGCTTTAAGAGCATCAGCTGTTGATACAGACTTTTTATTGCATTCAGTATCATCCTCATCGTCACTTCCTTCAGCATTCAGATTTAAGACATTAGATACAATGCCTTCCACAGTTGCTTCACAATTAATGAGGACATCAACGTCTATTTGGGAATACAAATTTACGTCCGGCATTGCATAGCCTCAGTTTTGAAGAATTTCTGCCAATTCAGCTAATGGAAGATCTTCCTCAGGGTCCTCTAATGATACCGAAGAGTCTGGAGAACTGTGGAACCCTGCGTGATGTAAACAATTTTCAACAGTTTTTTACGACACCATGTTCCAGCTTTGGTCAATATAGAACAGTGTGCTCAAAACTGAAACGTGAAATTCTTGATTTCAGTCTATGGCGGTGATCATATCCCGTAGAAGAAGCTTTCTATACATAGACTTGAAGCTTTGAATTATGCCTTGATCTAGAGGCTGCAACACACATGTGCTGTTTGGAGGCAAAAATAGGAGCTCAATTGATTTTAAGCCCTCAACAGGACAGTGAGCAGTGCAGTTATCAGCAATCAATGCAACTTTTCTGTTTTTCTTTGAAAAATGTAGGTCCCACCTTCTGAGAGTTTTTTCCCAGATCGTTTGGGTCATCCATGCTTTGGAATTCGCATCGTACAAAAGGGGCAAAGATTTACAATTTTTCATGCATCTTGGTTTCAGAATTTTTCCAATCACCAAAGGAATTATTTTCTCTGAACCATCCATGTTTGCAGATAACAAAACTGTTAAGCGTTACTTACTTTTCTTTCCGCCTATACATTTTTCTCCTTTGAAGCAAAGGGTTCTGTCGGGTAAGATCCTATAGAAAAGTCCATATTCATCGACATTGAACACGTTAGCAGGTTCATATCTTTCATGAATATCTCGCAACACTACGTCTTTCCATTCTTTTACAGAACTGTTGTCAAAATCAGCAGCTTTTCCGCACAATTTCTTAAAGAATAGGTTATTTCTTGCATTGAATCACTGTATCCAGCCATTGCTTGCAACAAAATTTGATTCTCCAAGTTCTTTAGCTATTTCCAAAGCTTTTTCTTTTAGAATATTCCAGGATATAGGAGCATTTTTTGATCGTGAATATTTGATCCATGACAGAAGAGCCTTCTCCACATTCTCATAAGGTGACACATGCTGATGTTTTCTTTTTCGGTCGCTAATTGAAACATCTGGAGAGCTACGTTTGGCTGCTAAAATGTTGTTTAAAGTTGTTCGCGGTATAGAATTTTCTTTGGCAAAAGCAGCTTTTGAAAGGTTAGACTTTTTAAACTTTTCAACCAATTCCTTTTTTTCCGATGTTGTTAAATTCCTTCTTTTCAAAGCCATAATGAGAGCATGGATACGTTATTCGTTCAGTAATCCAATAAAAATGTTCTTTTTTCTCAACTTCAACTCCTTTTCAAGCTCTGAGAGATAACTTCAAACGATCAAAAGACCTTTTGCCCTTGGGCAGGGAAAAGAATGCTAGTGGTCAAATGAGGAGAGGGTAAGGTCATCAATGAATGCAAAAGAGGAAAGAGGGTAGGTTGACGAAATAGAGGGGGAAATTCCAGTTCTCTCCAGGGGTCGAAGGAATGTGTTTACCTTTTGGTCATTTTTCTTGGCTTCCTGCCTAAAGAAATGTCTTAAAATGTATCTTTTTTCAAAAGCAAAAAAAAAGGAAACTGACCATATAACCGGTAACTCGAAAAATAGGATGACCATATAAGCGGTGAGCTTTAATACGTGTTTCCTATTAAGTTAGACGGGACTTTAGAAAATTGACCATATAAGCGGGCTGACGTTATATGAGGGTGACCATATAGGCGGTACTGACTGTAGTTTGTAAAACTATTAATATTGTGGAAAGTATAGAAATATGAAAATCTTAAACAGGGAAATCTTTCTAAGTGTTACTGTTAGTACTTTAAAGAAACATAACACTTAAAGTGGTGGGGAGAAATTATTGATATACTACAACAAATTTTAAATTAAAATAATAATCTATTGCAATTTTATTTGACATCCATGGGACTAGAGGCATGTTAGAAAATTGGATGGGACATTATTTAGGTGCATTTTCTAAGAGCAGAAATATTAAGCTGTAGTAAATTTTAAATTAATAATTATATAGATATTAGCATAAAATAGTAAAAGAGATAATATTGCATTGATAATATTGCAGAGAGACCAAATTATATTGCATTTGATGAGAATTAATAAAAAAGTTATTATACAGGGATGTGAACTAATATTTATGGATTAAGGATGGGACTGACGCATTTTGAGCTCGTTAAAAATTGATACTGTAATTTCAAGGACATACGCCATCCTGGGATATAGGCCGTAACCATGAAATTTGACTAAAAAGGATAAGATTTTTCTCCGAAAAGCTGCAATATCAGATACATCACGCGAAGTTTTACTGCGTGATTAGTCGCAAAGTTAATGCATCTGTTTAAAATAACAAGTTACACACAAAATAAATGATTAAACGTTTAAAAATGATCAAAATAATAATTAAACATATTATAACTTGATATATGCGATCCTACTTAAAATCAGATATTATTCCCGTAATTTTCATCATAACTTTTCAGGCAAAATTGTACCATGTACAATTTTGTACAATTCAAATGCAATGTAATGGTATTACATTAATAAATACCAATTTAAAATACTTGAACCAAGAAATTAAAAACTGAAATATAATTACAGTATGTAATTAAAATACAATAAATTGATGAAAAGAATCATACTAGGAGCAAAATTGAACCATATCAAACAATCGCGATCGTAACACGTCGAGTTATCACAATTTGATTGGAAATACCTAAATATTATTAACTGAAATAAATATTATTAAATAAAACCTGCATTGTTAATTCTTTACATTATTATTGACCGTAAATTATACAAATAGATCGCTGCAAAAGATAAAGAGAAATTATGAAAATTTAGAGAATAAAATTTTCAAGCTCAAGTAGTTAAAAAAAAACTATCAGATAGTACATCCCATTAGATACGCCACACATATCAAAATTTAATGTTTCAAATCATGACCAATGCAGCATATCTCTGCAAAATTATGGCAACTCAAATGCGTGGTATGAATAATATCATTTAAAAGATGTAGGTTTTAAGATGCATGTAAGCAACTGCCAAAAATTTTAAAAAAAGTCATGGATTAAACATAATTTTTATTTTGTAACTTTATTTTTCATTTTGTGCTTCTTGTTTAAGAATCTATTATTTTCAACTTAACTGTATTTTGATAGTTTATATTTATCTTGTTTAATTTATCATTAATCAAAAGGTGGGAGAAATGTAAGAAGCTAGCCTCATTCATACTTAAAACTTACTTTATGAATATGTAGGTTGGTACCGATATTTTTTGTGGTTAAATAGAATTCTTCAATTAAGATGTTGATGTGAGTAACGTGAATTAGTTTAATTTATTAGGAGAAAGGAGAACAGTTAGTTTTGATAAATTCTCGACATTTTGCTCCTGATGTATAAAATATTTCTATGGGTAAAGCAAAACTTTTAATTCAATAACTCTTCAACAGGTGGAGCAAGAAATGTGAAATCGTTTATGAACGAGCAAAGATCCAATGGAAACTTGTTTATAGACTCTGTATAGTTCCAAGAAAATTATGTTTTGAAAAGTGGACTGATATTCAATGGTAGAGCTGGTTTTCTTAGTCAAAACATTTTACCGTTGTGATCAGAAACTTGCCAAAATGTTCAGGAAGTGTTCTCGTATCTTTGAAAAGCCTAAGGAGTCCTTAAAAATGTTAAAGCATTAATTATTAAGTCTGAACAAGCAATGGCTGATGAAAAAGTAGGTATGAAGACTAAACAGAATATAGCAAGGATGTCAGAAAATATCACTACTGGTAAAACAATGGTGACATCAACTTGACACTTGGTTTAACATTTTATTTATAACAGGACAATTTTTGGGTTTATGGCTATAACTCTGTAGCCTTGTAATTTGAACCTAACCTAGAATACAAATAAACACTTGGATTAAGCACTAGGACAAACTAGTCTTTAATGGGGATTTTCTGATGTTACTAACCCACATTTGTGTGATATGGAGAGTTAAAAACCACATAAACCTCTGACAGTTAGTCCAACAGCAAAATGATTCTAACCCATGATATATTTATCATTGAGGATAGTTTACATCAGCACTGTGATTATGACAGAACTGGGACCAACAACTTGATAACTTAGCACAACAACTCGTGTACTTAGCTAAACTACTTGACTAGTTAGCTCAACAAAATGATGTTAGTGTAACCACAGCATGGAGAATAGCCAGCAAATATCTTCACACTTTCCTCGTGAACTTCAATTAGGAAACACCAACTACAAACAGGGGATTAAAGACATATGGTTCAGCAAAACAGAGCTCCTCCACATTGAACAAGAGACATCCTGGACTTGCTCGGAGTTTCCTATGACAACTGCGTCATTGCACGAAGCTTCCCAAATTGCTTTGTGATAGACTTTTTTGGAATTTCTACAACCCTGAATTGTCACTGCTAGACTTCGTTTTATAGGGCTATGTTAAAGAACAAGTCTACAAAGATCAACTCCAAACCAAAGAGCAGTTGAAAACAGTGATAAGTGAGAAAATGTCAATTCCAACAGACCTACTTACAGGGTGAGCAGCCAGATTTTTCAACAAAAAATAAGCACTTTTCAAATACTTTTTAAGCACTCAAAAAATATTTTAATAACTTTCCAAAAAAAAAATCCTAATTAGGATCTTTGCAGTAATAATTTTTTTTTTTTTATCATTTAAAGTTCTTAATTTATGAACGTAAAATCTATAAAATTTAGAAACAGTTTTAGAAACTTTGCATAATCATGATAAAATAACTAGTTTCTGATAAATATTGCAGAGAAAATTACCAAAATCAAGCATTTTTTGTAATTTAGAACAACAATCGATATGATAAAGAAAAATCACTTTTTAAAAGATAGAAAACTAAGCAATTTCTATAAATCCCGAATAAAAAAATCACCTTTAAGGGCTTTTAAAAAACGTAAATAAAAATAAGCACCTTTTAAAAATGCTACACACCTTGTACTTAAGATGGTTATCAGGAATTTTGAGCAGAGACTTGGTTTCATTGTCTTCAAATATTTCGAGAAAGTCAACTTTTAATATTTTTTTTCTATGTATAAATCAAACTATGTATAAACAATTAAATATATTTTTCTATTCAAAAGTTACTCAAAGTTTTCTTCTTTTATACCCCGAAACACAATGTATTTGCAGGTATTTTGAAACTGAAATATTTTCTAATCAGTCCAGACAGATTGAGAATTCCTAAGTTGCAATAAGAATACAAAGTTTTTAAATGGAATGAGAAAAGATGCAAGATTGTAACATTGATTTTAAAAAAATTATAATATTTTAAAAAGTTTACGTAGGGAAAGTTCAAAAAGCATCATATTTGTAGCTGTGGAAAAGACCCAGAAGCAGTGTATATGAGAATAAAAAATCTCTTTTCTCTTGTCTTATACCTCTTCAGGGCACTTGTCATGACTCTTTATCTCACCTTGTTGGTAGCCAAGCATTTGATTTCTTTCCATGTTTTGTTTATTGTCTTTATTCAGCAATAGTTCTGCACCATGTCATTTTAGGGGTCTACCACTCCCTTTTGTTTACCTTGGAATGTCCAGTCAAGCACCTGTTTTACTTTGAATTTTTCAAGTTTTCTGATAGTGAGCCCCATCCATCACAATTTGCATTCTCTGATTTATATTTCTATTGATTTTTGCTTATTGATTTTGAATAATTTATTATTAGACATTTTGTGAAACCATTCCATATTATACATTTACTGATAAAAGTCTAACTTATTCGCATTTGTTTTCAAGTAGTATCAGGTTTCTGATCCGTAAAGGAGTGTAAAAAATACTAAAGGGAGGAAATTTCAAACTTTCAACAAGGAAATGAGGTTAGTCTAATTAGATTTCTTTAATAGATGCCATTGTATCTTCAGAAAATGAACTTAGAGTATGCTTTTAAACTCTGTTGAGAAGTTAAATTTAGTTCAATGGACTAAACTATTCTGAATAAAATATTCTTTGAAAGAAAAAATGTGAAAATACTTTTTAAAAAAAATTATAACTTAATTTATAATTGAGAAAATTGAAATAAATAAAGGTCTGAATAATAAATAAGGCTCTGGCTAAATAAATAAGGCTTCTGAATAAAATATTCTTTCATAGAAAAAAATGCAAAAATACTTTTAAAAAAACTATAACTTAATTTATGATTGAGAAAATCTAAATAAATAAGGCTAAGCCCAACAAAAGCATAGTTAGCATTTTTTTTTTTTGAAAATTCATTCAGAATTTGCTGCCAATAATAGCTGAAGCAATAACATCTGCGTCCTTATTTGAATAGGCTGAGTAGCCAAATCTTTCAACAAAAATAAGCACCTTTTAAGTACTTTCTAAGTACTCAAAGAATATTTTTAAGCACTATATACAGTAACAAAATGCAAAATAATGATCATGATAAAATAACTTGTTTCTGACAAAGAACTCTTTCCATTATAAAATTATCAAGAGATTTTTTAGTTTGATATCAGAAGGTAGTAACTGAAGCCTGAAATTGAGAATAGCTTGCAAAATGCAGCAGAGTTGCACACGCAAGTGCAATAATCTCACCGCACCCAGCTCAATAGATGCATCTGCGGAATCCAAAGTATTTTATCAAATGTGTAAAATGATTGGTTCTTTTAAATGCTACGAACCGAATGTAAGTTAAAATGGATTGTGGTCAAATAAATTGTTAAAACTTTGAATAAAACTATGTGAAAAGCACACTTTTGCATATTTCGTGGTGAAAATCGACATGGTAAAGAAAAAATTCTGATTTTCGATAAGGGAAAATTAAGCACTTTTTTAAAACACCCATTAAAAAAGCACCCTTAAGGACTTGCAAAGTACGTTAATAAAAAATAAGTACCTTTAAGCACTTTTTAATGCACCATGTCAAATAAAAAACAACATGGTAGACCAGTAATTTTTTACCATCAGAAAATGTATATCTTTCATGAATATTAAGACAAAAATTAAGATTGAGACAAAATAAATAAAAATATATGTGTATTAGATAAAATAACATACCCATCAAGATTACTTTTAGGTTGCATCATAACATAGATCAAAAGTGTCCCAAATATAAGAAGATAACTACCATAATAAATGGCATTTTCTACAAGTGCAGTTTTCAATTTTCCAGAAACAGTGAAGTCTCCTGCAGTTGAATAGGATTGCATCAAGGGTAATACAACCCTAAAAATAGGAAAGAATAAACAATTTCTCAAAATTTTATTTCATTAATAAAGATTTAAATTATAAAAAATTTAAATTATAAAAAAAATTAAATTGTAAAAAAATTAAATTGTAAAAAATTTAAATCATAAAATACTCAAATTATAAAAAAAAATTTAAATTATAAAAAAATTAATTACAAAAAAATTAAATTATAAAATATATATTATTTTAGCGTTTATAGTCAAATTTAATTTTAAAAATATTAGCCTAAATAAATACATTTATTTTCAAGCTTTTTAAACAAAATTATATTTCTTTTCAATGAATTGAAGCAGATGTTTTGCACAAAAATCATTAAAAATTCTACATTAAAACATTAGTACAAAATTGGTATATCCCCCAAAAGTTTGTGTGTTCTTCACAAATATGCTAAAAACATGGATTGAACTAGAAACAAAAATGAGTAAGGTATAAACTTTATTAAACTTTCATTTAGTCCCTTCATTAACTTAGTTCTTCAATAAAGTGAACAATATTTATTGCATGAATATTATGACAATATTATTTAAATTAAAACTTATCATAAAATTAATTTATTACATTTGAAAATTTTTAAGCATATGCTTTAACTATTGAAAAAGAATCAAAAGATTATTGACCATTAATTAAAAACGAGCTTTTGAGCTTCAGTTAAGAGCAAAATAAGAAGATTGAATAAAAAAAAGTACCAATTGGAAATCACTATTAATTTACTACTTTTATTGGGAAAAAAAGTGGATATTGTAATCCATGGTGTCAACAGGTCATGAAAATTTTTATAATCTTAATTCAAAATTTGATTATTTTCATGGATTTTTCATCAAACTAATTTTTAAAATAAAATTTCTCCAATGAATCTGATAATGAGGAATACGAAACATTTTTTAAAAAGTAAAGGTAATTAACAGATTAACTAAAAGAGATTTTAGTTTAAGATTGACAATCTGTAATTTGTATAAATAAAAGTCTTCACACATGCATCGCAAATTCTGTCCCCATGAAATTAGAAAATTAAAATTTGGAATATGTGTTCTTTATGTGATGAACAGAAAAAGTAAAAAAAGTCACATTTATTTATTTTGAGTTTGTCATAAGAGATTTAAAAAAAAAAAACATCTTTAATCCCTCTTTTATCCTTGCTTCCAAGGTTGTTCAGTCTAGCAATTATTTAATGCAGCTGAGGAGAAAGTCCAATTGGATCATGAAATTGCACAAATTAGTCAAAACTATTTCTATATCCAAATGAAAATTTAATCAACTCAGAAAAGAGTAAATCTGCTATTGTAAATTCAAGCAAAAATGCTGAAAGACTACAATTGACATAAGTATTTTTCATCCTATAAAAAAATTGCACATATGCTAGATTGTATTTATAATATTTGTAGAAAATTTAATAGAAACTATACTAAATAATTAAGTGCAAGTAAACTAGATAAAATAAAATACTACTGTTTTCAATAAAGAAAGATAGTTTTAAAGTCATTGATGATCATAAGTAGAAGCAATTAAGACCCTTTGTTTATAAAGTATGTTTTGTAAGAGTTAAAACTAATTCAACCTTTGTGAAGATAATGGATTTTATTAATCTAGAAACAAAAGAAACAATGAAATATGAAAAATGGATAAATATGACAACCGAAGCTGGCGTCTTCAGGGAGTACCAGCTCCGGAAGTCATAAAAGCAAAACCTTTTCTATCAAGAGAACGCGACAAATGTCTAAAAGTGCTCTCTCTGTACCACAAAGGTTTTGCCAAAGTCCAGGAAGAGAGAATACAATACAAAATATAAAATACATAAAGCAAATACATAAGAACAGTACGCACAAAGGCAAGTAAACTTGAAACAAAAATCCAATCACCAAATTACACTACTAAACACTTTCTTTTCTTCTTTCTTCTGCGCTAATTAGGGGGCGCTGTTTTTATGTTTACTTCAATTTAGTTGTGTCCCACAGTCTGTAGAGTAATTTGGTGATCAGATTTTTGTTTCAAGTAAGCTTTTGTGCGTACTATTTTTATGTATATGCCTTGTTTCTATTTTCTGTATTTGTTTTATGCATTTTATATTGTATTCTCTTCCTAGACTTTGGCAAAACCTTTGGGGTACAGAGAGATCAATTTTAGACATTTGTCGTGCTCTTTGCCTTCACTCCTGTAAGACTTAATAACTCTTAAAATGTTGGGTTGTTTAAAATTATTATATATTTCATGATTATATAAACCTCTTCAAACATTTTTTAATGGCTCTTAAATTTGAGCAAAGAATTAAAAAAAAAAAAAAAAAAAACCTATTTTCCTCAAATTTATCGATTGCTAAGTTCTCACAACCATACAAAGCAATTGGCCTCATCAGGGTTTTGTATAAACTTAGTTTAATTTTTATTGAGATGAATTTCGACTTTAATTGATGGTATTGGTAAAACCTAGGATTTAGAAGACTTTGGGCTTTTACAGTAACAAATACAAATATAGGGTAAACTAACCAGTGAAGGAACACTTAAGCTTCGCTTGCCTTTTACAAAATTCATATTCATAATTTTAGTTAGATGACAGTGTCAACATATTTGTTACCAATTGCAAATTATGTAAAAAATTTTTAGAGAACTTACATAATATTGTTTTAAAGTGTTGGAGGTTCAAATAACAAGTAGTAAGAAGACCAAGTGAAGGGACAGCTCTACCCAGTGAATGAACACCCAGTAAAGGAACACTTAATTTTGGTTATTTTTTAATGCTCTTTATGAATTTATAAGCCATACAAATATTTAAAAACAAGCCTATTCTTGAAATTATAACATATAAATACTTGGAGAATGTTAACTTTTCTTTTGTAATCATGCATTGAAAATTAATGTGTCAACATATTAACACATACTGTTTATTCACTAGGAAATCTATGCCCAGTAAAGAAACATGCCTGTTCCCTCACTGGTTAGAAGTTGTTTTTCGTACTTTTAACATACTTTTGTTGCGGAACATCGTTAAAGCTACAAGATAATTAAAGTTTATCTTTTATTTTCATTAACTTAGGGAAAAAAACAGTAAAGGAACACTTGTTCCTTCACTGATTTTTCATCGTTTGGTGATCCAGTGAATAAACACCCCTTATCTCAGTACTTTATTATGCTATGATGCTTTAAAAAAAAAATTAAAACGTAACTTCAATAACTATATTTTGAATTCTCTTTTTCACAGTGAGAAAAATAAAACTATTACATGCAATTAATTCCACTTCAAACATATAAATACAAACACTCACCTCATAATTTTTTCAAAGAAACAAGGTGTTACAGAGATAAAAACAAATTCAAAAAATTTTCCAGAGAAGTCTATTTGACCAGGTAATCCAAAACATTGCTAGATGACTTCCCATTGTTTGGCAATAAGCTATTGTTAACAATCAATCTAAAGAAAAATTTTCAAATTCTTATTTTTAATCAATGTATATGAAATGTTCCTTCACTGGTTGGTTTACCCTAGTTCTAAGAAGGCATAAAATTGTAATAAAAATTTTAAAACTGTAGAAGATTTGAGCTGCAGAAAATGGGTCATAAATGGAATAAAACTTCTTCAAAATGTATATAACTGCTTAGATTAATGTATATTAACATGTTTAACATAATTATCACCATACTTTTAAAGTATGTTTAAATGTTTTGCTATCTAGCAGAAATTATATTTAAATAACTAAAACAAATCAGTAGCCTCATATCAAACAGAATATTTGAGTTTTAAACTATAATTTTAGATCTTATCTGCCAAGTAAATATAATTTTAGATCTTATCTGCCAAGTAGTTATCTGCCAAGTAAAACAGAGAAGTGACGCATATAATATTAAAATATTTTAATATTCAAATAACAAACTTCGAATTTTTGTTTACCAAGTTAATGTCTGAGCAGTCCAATACACTATACGCCATAAACTCTGCAAGACATTGTCGGAAACATAACTCCATGGCATTAAACAGTCATCTAAAGAGAATTACATAAGTAACCAATCATACAAGTATAAGGAAAGGAGAGTTATAACTGAGATGAATTAATTAACAGAAAAAAAAACATGTTAAACAAAATCATTAAAAAAAAACAGCTTAAATTGATAGGTTTAAGTAATTATAATAACAATAGTCCTAATTTATAAGTAAATATTAAACAATTCATAAAACCATAAATTTGATCATAATGTATTGTACATTATTAAACAACAAAAGTAATAAAGAATTTTCTAGAAAAATTTACTTAAATTCATTTACTCACAAATTATAAAAAATATAGAAATGTAATCATAGTTCATTTAAAATATTACTTTTAGCAATGCATCAAAATACACAAAGAAAAATGCAGTTTATAAAAGTAGTTTAAGTTTTAAATAACACATAGAAAATGCACACATTGTCTTGAAATTATGAATCTTTATTATCTCTTTTGGTTTTTGCAATATTTATTATTGAATAGAATGTAAATTATTTATTTTTTAAAAATTTTCACTTCGTAAGACTTGACTTTTATTATATACAATATATATATATATATATGTGGGAATCCAACCTCCACTACAGCAGCGCCACCCCACTTTTGTAACACTTCAGCCAATATGCTCAGACGGAGCAGTTGTTTTCATATCTATAGTTATTTTTTAAAAATTAAATTTGATTACAAAAGCGTAGTTATTTCATCTATATCTGAAGTCAACCTCCACATATATATATATATAAATATATATAAAAGAAAAAAAAAACACTAGAGAACTCGAGCACTTCTTTCCTCATAATTTCTACAGATTTGGCTAACAATTTATAAAAAATTACACTATGATTATAAATTACAGCAGAAAAATTATTCTTATTATTTTCTGAAACAAGTTAAATAAAATTTGCTTAAGAAATTAACTGTGGAATGGTTTCTACTAAATGGTTCATTCAAAGAAAATCTTTCTTAGAAAATTGAAGAAATCATCTTTGACAAGTGAGGAACTAGAAAATATTTTGGTGTGAGATAAAAGCTGTGATTAACTAGATACACATTATTTATGCGACTACAGACTTGACTGAAACCTTTGTTTGACATCATCTCATATGCTACTCAGAAAACTATTAATCAGTTTACCATCAGTCAAACTATCCAGCATAGACTGTGTATCGAATTCGACAAAAAAATATCGACAAAAAAATTTTTATATCGGAAGAGAAACCAAATTTGGGAGAAAAAGGACTATCTTTTAAATTTAAAAGCTGTCAACCATGTGAACTGGATGAAGGTAATACCAGTTTCAAGGTTCTAATTAATGATTACAAACTTCTAAGAGGCAAGATGAAACTTGGAAATATTATGGAAACAATCAAAATAAGAGCCTTAAAAACTTCAATAAACAAAGGTTCTATAAATCTACTATATAATTTAGAAGTGAACAATTAAATCTATTGCAATTAATATTTGAACACTTCATTTGAGTTTTAAATATGCATTGATTATTATTTGAATATTTTATTTTGTAATATTGCTTTAGGTTAACATTTATTTAATTTTGGAGTTTTTCATTTAAAGAAAATAAAATGCATAATGCAACAGATAGAACATATGTTTGTTTAGAAGAAGAATATAATTTAAATGGGAAAAAAGTTTGCATACTAACTATACTATACTAACTAAACTTGTTACTAAAAATTATTTGATTAATCTCCATGATAATTTGATTAACTCATATGATATAATTATTTACTTTAAAATTAAATAATTTCGTTTGAAAAAGTAGTTCAAATTAATTTTTATGAAGCATACCTTATTAAATTGATTAATAATATTGAATTATAATCTTTACATAATTAAAAGTTATTCATAAAGTATAAAAATTTAAATTTATAATATTATTTAGAAATATTGCTACTTCAAATTAAAGAAAGAGTTTGAGAAATATAGCTTTGATTTATATTTCAAAGTGTTTAATTTATGATAAACTAAGAGTTCATAGAGAGGAAGTCACATTGATAATATTTCTCTTGCATGGCAGCTTGCACAATGTTGTATTAATGAGTTCAAATTCAGTTCCGCCATTTTAACCTTATATCCTATTTTCTTGTAATTAAATATTTTCTGTTATAGAGTGTGCTTGCAATAATTTGACCTAAACGCAACTCACTCAGAATGAAAATTCAAGCATTTAATATGAATTAAAGTAATATGAATTCATGTACACAATGGAAAATTAGACTTGAGATTAACATATTTATCAATATATATGCATGCTAGAGATATAAATAGCTGATAGTGAGTGTTAGTTGATATAAGTATAGTGCTAGGGAGACAAGAACAGAGAAAATTGGGCAGCTGGTCACTTGAGGCCAACTTACCTTATTCAACTTTAAAAGCAGACAAATCTGTTGATTTTTTTAAATCATTCCTTATACCATGCAATTTTTCATATAACCAATTGAAGTATAGTCTATGCTCTTTAGTACAACCCCTTATCTTAGCTATTCTTCCATTATAATGACCAATACATTAACTCTCGTTTATTACTCAATCAACACAATGTTATCTCAATCCTCATTAGAATGTCCAAACTGAACCATTCATTTAATTTAGTAACAGAAATTTAATATTTGAGCAAAAATTTCAGAGAAATTATTTAAATCTTTTTTTAAACAACACTGTGAAACATCTTGTATGTCCTACAAATTAAGGGCATCCACTTTGATTCTCACAATAGGTGTTCATGATCTACAGTCAATAAGTTAGAAAAAAATTTAGATTATTTCATATTGATAATCAAAAGCATACATTGCATATAGAAACCAGCGCAAAATTACTGTGATTTAAAACAGTAATTAAATATTTTTTTTAGCAATTATTGACACCATAAGAAATTAGATTGATAACCAAATGAATTACAAAATTTGTTACATAAGTAGTATTAAATGTTTTAGTTTTTATTATTATTTTTTTTAAATGTGATGTATTTCTGTTATTTATTAAAAATAGTTTTATTTATTTTTCTCATATACAATTGAAAATGTAATTTTGTACTCATTTTTCCTTTTATTTTGTTACATGCAAAGGTTAGCTATCTATTACAAAAATAATCCATAATTTTTTTTGACCATTTTATGACAAATTTTATAACAAACTGCAAATTAAATTATCTTCAAACCAAATGATTTTCTGAATCTTTTATATCAACATTACAAGATGAACAGATCAGTCAGTTTGAACTACACAATTATCAGAATATGGTAAAGAATCAACACAGAATTGCAAGACATTATTTCCCCTGGAATAAATGCTTCTGTATTTTAAAATTAGCTTCTGTCATCATTGAATAAAAAATACTATTTAAGTCCTTAATCTGTTAACTGGGTATGATAAAATATTTTGTTATACATGAACTGATGCTGTAATGGGCATGGCGACATTTGTCATCATGGAAATTACTTAATATTACTTAAAACTAGGAAGAACAAAAGCCCCCAATACGAAATGAGTTGAAAAAAAGTGTCTTTCGGTAAACAGATTAAATGTTCCTCAATATGATCATGCAACAAAGTGGTTTAGACTTGTTTTTAATTTCAGAGAAATTCAAATACATAACACAGAAAATTTTCAGAATAAAAGGTTTAGAATAGCATTTAAAATAGTAACTAGATATTTTATTTAGTAAATATCCTATACATCACAAGAAATTAGATTAAAAAACCAAAATGAATTACAATTTGTAATTAAATTTTAGTATTAAACTTATTAGCTAAAAAACATACATATTCTTTTGTGATGTATTCTTGTTATTTATTAAAAATAAAATGATTTATTTTTTCACATATACAATTTGAAACTCATTATATTCACTTCAGCATTTTGTTTTTTGCAAAAGATATCTGTTACAGAAATAATTCTACTAATAAATTTTTCTAATGTTTTCCTTTATCAATTAAATTTAGTGTTTTTATCAATTGAATGCTTGGCTAACGTTGGAACTATTTTGTGTAAAATTTTATTATAAACTGTAAACTGATTTCTCTTAGATAACTAAATGACTAGCAGTATTTTTGCACCAGAATTATGAGAGAAAAAAAAAGCCAGTTTGAACTGTTATTCAGCATAGGCCAAAGAAATTCAATTCTGAATTGCAAGAAATTATTACCATTGTAAGAAATGTTGCTGTATTTTTAAACTGATCCCTGTCTTCATCAAACAAAAGAAAACTTACTACAAAATAGAAGAAACTTTTTTGAAGCATTTCATAGTTAATAGTAACCCACTCAATGCTGACAATTCCTGATTTTCCAGTTTTTACTATGTTTTAAATCCATCTCATAATGAAAGAAACTAGTAACAAAATGATTACCTTTACTCGGATAGATAGATCTGCTAACATTTTCAGAACCATTCGCAGGTCTGATCGTCGAAGAAGCAATTTCCTTATCACGAAAACACTGTCGGTAAGCAGTCTAAAAAAAAATATGCAACATATAATTTGTCAAATTTTTAAAAATCTTTAACTAATTTATCTTTAATTAATTAATTGTTAAGTAATTAATTTATTACTTACTGAGGACACATCTAATGGCAAGATAACAATAATGATGAAAGAAAAGTACCATGCAATGAAAACATTCACAGTAACTAACACATGGTTTTTTCTACAGTTTCCATATTTTTGTAACAAGTAAGCAACCAAAAGAAATGTAATAATGATTTCTAACACAAATGGTCCAACAATCATGCTTGAGGAAACTTTAAAGCATTTCCATCTGTAAATAAAAAATCTATTTGAAATAGCAAATTCCAACAAAACATTTTAATAATAAAATTTAGAAAGTGAACATTTTAAATAAAAAAGAGAACAGCTAAATCTGTAGAAATAATTAAATTCTTATTTAAAGTCATTATTTACATCAATTCATAAACCCCTATTTGTGTAATGAGTAGGGTAATGTTTTCATACTTGGTGGCAATAGTACCATTAATTTCAAACTACAAGTAAAGCTTTGTTTCCACTATGCCGTTTTTTTTTCTTCATTGTTAACCATTACTGGGCACATTTTTATTGGTGCCACTTTTACTTTACGCTAAAAACGGAAACAACCATTAGAACTCCATTAAATTAAAAATTTACTTTTTATTGAGATCATATCAACATTACCAAACATACATTTTGTACACAGCAGATCTATATCAAATGTTTTCACCCAGTTTCCTTACCAACCCATCATAAATTTAATTTAAATATAGCAATATAAAAAGGTTGGACAAAATAATGGAAACACTTGTATACTGACACGTTTTGATCTTTTTCAAGAAATACTTAGAGCCATGCTAATTTACTAATAGCAACTATTTTATAAATTTATTTGTGCAGATGAACAATAAATATTGTATATTTAAAAATTTCATATATGATGGAAAATCCCATAGAAGGAATTGTCAAGACATTGGAAAGTGCGGAAAATGGGTATCTGAGGTAAACAACTTCAAAATGTCTTTATTCAATAAAAAATAACACATTGACGATAATTAATGTCAATTTCAATTACCAACATATAAATCCATGTGGTTTGTATGGTTGCACTATTTTCCTAGCATTTGTTACAAATTTCCACATGGTTTTAAAAACCTTGATATTTTAATATGACATTGTAACATACCGCAAGTTCGGAATCATGCATTTCAGTTAATAATAATTTATCGTTTAACAACGAATCCGGGTGGTTTTGACGTTTGTTTTCGGTAGTTATTGAAATGGATTTTCACTTGGTTTTTAAAATCTAAATGTTTTAATACGATATTATATTGTTCTGAGAATTTCGAATTACGCATTTTGAACTAAATTATTTATGATTCTCCCTGAATTCCACGTGGATTTAGGACGGCACTTTTGTCAGATATTGTTGCTGATTTACATAGTTTTTTAATGCTACATTATAAAAAAAAGGGAAATTTCGAATCACGCATTTGTATAATTACTTTGCAATGCACTTGATTTGAGATAACTTATTGTTCATGCGATTTTGTTGATCGTTTATTCAACAGTTTATATTTCCACATAGTTTTTTAAATTTTCATTTCCCTTTTAATATAATATTATTACGATTCCTGAAATGCACTTTTAAATAATGACTTAATGATCCACTTTAGACACGACAGTTTAATCTCAAAACCGCAATTTTTGCATACTCTGAAATTAATGTGTGATTCTTGGCAATAAGAATCCATTTGTACGAGATGGGGGGACTGCAATTTTTTCAGGCTGTAGCAAAATGCGGAATTTTGCTTCGTGATATCCAACCTTTTTAGCCTATTATAGCGGAAATCAGATAAAAAAATTTAAAATAATAAACAAACGGAAATTAGCCGAGTATTCTCCTCCCCACATGCTTTTTTGAATAAGTAGCAAGACTAAAAAAAATTATTATTTTTTTGAAAATTGAAAAGAGTTTTGCGGACTTTGATTGTTAAAAAATGTCCGGAAAAGAGACCCTTCGAGTAAACAGACGTCTGGATATGTGACTTTGTACTGTATATAGAGGGGACTGCCCAGGGTAAATTTACTACTATTTAGCAGCACCTTCACAAATTCAACTTTAGAAAAACTGGTAGTTTTACATAATACTATTAAAAAAGTAAGCTCTCATGCAAACCTTATTCTCGTTGCAATCTATGAAAATGAGGAAAGCTTTTTTCAGTAAGTTTTTTTTTTTTTTTAATGAAACGACCATGCTCTCCCTCCTTGAACTTCACAGGAAGTCAAAATTCGAACATTATTCTAATTTGAACATTATAAACACTATTGTAATTTGTAAATTTTTCAAACCTACCATTATTTTTCATGAAAATTTTTTTTCTCAGTGAAACTTTTTTCTGTATGACCTAGTCGAAAATGTTTTCATAATGAAAATAACTTTTAGTACTAGTACCGTCAAATGCATGTTTTTATTAAATTGAAATTGATATTTAACTATGATGATGACAATAATTTTTAAATTTGGATATCATTTTAAGCCCAACATTTTACAATAGCAAAATTATTTTTGAGTATATCAAGAAAAATATATAGAAATTTATCAGTCATAAATGATTTTTATTTGTATGTCTAAATTTTCACATAATAGGTACTTCTTAAACCTATACAGACCCATGATATATGTTTACTTAAAATTACACAGACTTGCATTAGCTCTTAAACTCAAAATTAAAAAGATTTTTTGGAAATATTTTTTTTTCCATTTAATTATCATTAAACTGAAGGTATTTATATAAATACAGTAAAAGATCTTTATGAAATCTGGGAATTAGTAATTTCCAGGGGTGATTGTGAGCCCAAGTCAAAATTCCGAAAATTTCTTGAGTTTAAAAAAAAAAAAAAAAAAAAAAAAACAGTTTAAATAGAAAGAAAATTTAAACAAGGTTTTTTTTTTTCTTTTTGCTCAATATTTCTTAGTTCACTTAAAATATATTTAAAATTTTACACATACTTATACCATTTACACATATACCTATGATGACCTGGAGAAGTAATTAAAATGTACAAATATTTCCTTCTTTTTTGAGTTTATGATTATAACAACTATTTACTGATAAAAAATGAATATTAATCATGAATATAAGCTTATAAAGCATCTCTCTGACTCTCCTTAATAAACAAATAAAATAAGCAGTGTTTTTAAGTTCCACCTTTGAAAATTTGATTTCCGGAAACTTCTGTGATCAATGATTTTTTGAAACGTCTGGACCTTCAATCACCGGAAACTTCCGGATCACTGTTAGCGAAAATTCCGGAAATCCGGTTTTTTTACGAAGCACAATCAGTCCTGAATTTCTGGAAGTTTGTGTTATCTAGATCATTTCACTTATCTTTAAAACTTATTTACTAAATATGGCAAGATATTTCCGTATTATGATCTGTTGCGCCAACTATAATTGCCAAGGTGCCAAATAGATTTTAAACTTGCAAATTGTTTTAAAAAAACATGTAGATGCTTGCTCGGGAGTGGCTACGTGTTATACACTTCAAGTTGGTCCTATTCTGTGATTTTTTTTCGTTCAGTTTCTCGCAGGCCGCTGCCCGGAAATTGCCAAGACTTGGCGATCATTCTGCCACAGAACAGGATACCGAAATCTCTCCATTATGGCCATATTAGTCTCGATTAATCTTAAAATACTTTGAAATAATTTTTATATACAACTACTTAAAAACGCTTATGCACTTAACTATGTATTATTTAGAGAGAAAAAAAAATTTCGGATTTAGAGGGAAAAAATAAAATTTGTCTCCGTTTTTTTAGTTTCTCACGTGCCAATGCCGGAATGTTGGTTAATTTTTTGGACATTTGGTTAATTTTTTTGAGCAATCACAAGTTTACGGAAATCTTCTGATTTAGGAATCTGATTATATATAATGACAGAGCTCCAATTTTATTCTTCCTTTTTTGACAAACGATGATAGCAAACCTTCATTGTTTTAACTTAACCTATTCATAAAATGTTCCCTTTTGAATTTACTTTAGATAAAACGAATCATGGGAACTGAAGCCACTCGAGACTTTTTTCTAATACTGAATGATAAATCTAATACAATGTTTATTTCCATATGACACATTATTTTGGGGAACGACAGATTGTCTACAATAATTCTAAAACAAAAAACAGAATGTGAAAGACAAGAAGAAAAAAAGCAGTACTGTTAGACATCACCAACCACAGAGAGAAATCAGTCCAAATCTTGAAACTTAGTTTTACTTTAGTTGTAAGCAAAGAAAGGGTGACGATATTCATTTTTTGAATATTATTCAGTAATTCATAATACGAGGTTATAGCTTACTTCTAGTAACATCAGGTTTATTCACACTAATCCCAAAAATTTCGGCATCGTGCCTCAGGAGATGAGAATGAAATATGATTGGTGAATTATTTACAGGCAATTCTCCCAGGATACAGTTTTTTCTCTTGCATGCAAAAAGAGCTGATTGCTAAGTTTTTCAGCCACTGCAAAGAAAGCACCGTGACCCTTGCAAAATTAAATTGAAAACGCAAAACGATAAAATGAAATAAATGATTCCTCAAGCCTCGATTCTCACTGCTCTGTCATGACGCAGTTTTTTGACATGTTCTCACTGCCTGTCGAGATGCAATATTTTTGTATAGTTGAAATGTGTAACGATAAAAATACCCAACATTGTCCAGCAAACATGAGGTAAGTCTTTTGTAGACTAGTGCGCATCCAATCGACCAGACATTGTTCAAAAAACTCACGCTGGCAATGAGTGCGGTGAGAAATTTCCACCATCTCTTCCAAACAATTCGGGCAGGTTTCGGGTGGGGCGTAGTAACACTGTTCAAAGGGTAACGTAAGGAGGCAATTGCGAATTTCGCTGACTAGGAGAATCCGCAATGCATCGGTCACGTGATACCTTTTCGAAAACCAGACATTCACAATAGTTTGAAGCCATCTCATACCAAAGGAATTAAAGGTCCGGTAAGCTGTGCTTACGTGACTCATATAAGTCTAGAGACGCAACTCTCGATCCATGAACCTTTTAAAGACACCTCTCACCCGAGTCACATCAGAGTGGATTTCCAGATCGAGGAATTTAAGCACTGGATGCACCTTGTCCCCCAATTCCACGACCTCCGGCTCCTCCATCCACAGCACCTCCCGAGGAAGAGTATGGAGTGGAAACACCTGATCCGTTGTCAAGGGAAGGAGATTACTAATAATAAAATAGTTTGCCATCTGGAATTGACTGTATGTCAAAATATAACTTCTCCTCGGCGTGCAAGCCCTTTTATAGACAAATAGAGGGCGCTGATGCACTTCCAAGATATCATATGACAAAACATCCTATCCGATCCATCCTTTCGATATGTGTTTCCAAGAAGTCGTGTGACAAAACACATCCACCAGGTGCAGTTTTAGGATCTCATGCGACGGATCACCGGATGCGCTGCCAAGAAATCGTGAGACAAAACACATCTACCAAATACACTTTTAGGATGTCACGGGATGCGCTTCCAAATAGTCGTGCGACAAAAACACATTCGCCAAATACACTTTCAGGATATCACGTTACAGGACATCCGTTCGAAACATCATGGATCCAGAGGATGTGGCAATTTCATCCAACCCAGGATATTTGAAATCTTTGAGATGGTTGCGTCACGGGGATCATTTGAAAATTTTTGAAATGTCCTGGTTCTCAAATCCCGGGGCTGGTTTGCGATATGAATTAGATTCCGAGATCATTGACCTGAGGACATTCTGATGATGAGTTGAGAGTGTGTCGAGACTCGAGGCTTGGCTCAAACACTCAGATGAAGAAAAAAAACTCGACAGGAAGTTGGCGTGGCCAAACCTCAACGATTGCGATTGCACATGACAACGACAGCCAAAAAGTTGCTTTTCGAAAAAATCAAATTTCGTCTCGACCAAAATTTGACTCGACCCAAAATCTCCGGCCGAGTGAAAAAATAAATTTCTATTTTTGGCATTAAAGCTCATCAATTAGTCGTATTGTTTTTTCACACATGAATCAATTTTTCACACATCAACAATTTATAAAACTATCTTTTCACCATTATTTTCCGGTAGATATCTCATAAAACGCGTGCGATATCACGTTAAGAGGTGAAAATATAAAAGATAAACAGAATCCCCACCCCCTACCCAAAGACCCGGCTTCACATCAATCTGCGAGTCCACCTCCAAGGATTTCAGAGCCCACTCCATGAATTTCAAGCCCAACTCAATGGATTTCTGAGCATCCCACCAACTCCATGAATTCCAGATCCAACTATATGGATTCCGGATCCTCACTCCATGGATTCCGAATCTCCACTCCATGGATTCCAGATCCAACTCCATGGATTACGGATCCTCACTGCATGGATTCTGGATCTCCACTCCATGTATTCTAGATCCAACTCGAGGGATTCTAGATCCCCACTCCATGACTGTCCAACCCTTCCAAGTTCTCTACCGTGTGTCAAAGCCATGTTTTTCAAAAAATGTCACGCGATGCCAGAGCCACCCAACCCAATCCATTTCAAAAATTCCCCAGCATCCATGTGTCAAAGTCACGCGTTCCCCGTGGATGTGGCAGCAGCCCATGGATCCAGGATTGACCGTGCGTAAACTGCGCCAGAAGAAAATGTGTCGAGACTCGTTTCAAAAAGATTAACGTGAAAAAACTTTTGGATGTCTGCTAGGTGTCGAACTTGGAGAATTTTCAAGAATATATTCACTGGAACTCTCGGCACCCACGAGTGGACGCAGTCCAATGGATAAGGTCTAGACTGTATCGATAGGATGGCTTCAACTCTTGTAGCGATAGCTCCAGAAAAATTTTGACGAGTTGAGATCATCAAGACTCTACGCCTCGCTTAAATCGACAACGTGTTTTTCGATCCACCACCGACCCCTTGTGAAATGGGTGGACAGACAAGTTTTTTTCCAATGCAATATTTTATTCATTTTTTTTAAATAAATTTTACAGATATTTTTTTTTTCGAGCGCTTTGATGATGCCGGGGGTTGAGGATGCAGCTCCCACCACAGGATCTTGCTTAGCAAGTTTCTCGTTTCGTTCAGTGCTTCGGCGGCATCTCCTTTCCGGGTGTAGAGTTGTTCCACGGAAATAGTCCTCGCCTCCGCGGCAGTGCAGGCAAACGGGTCGGGCAGCGTGCTTGTGTTTGCAGACGTACATCTTGTGTCCTTTGCACTTGACGCGACGCACGTGGGGCAGACCCAGTTCTGCTTGGAAAAACTTTTTCTGCGTCATGGATCGGAATCCCGAAACTCAGTAGTCATAGTCCAGAAAGGTGAGAACGTGCTTCAGGACGTGGGTCTAACCCCTAGGCTCCTTCTCAAAGACGCGAGGCTCGACGATGTCCACCCAGTGGGATCGGAATTGTCGATGCATCAAGGCGAGAATGGAAAACAGGCTGCGAGTCTGGGTGACGCTCTCTTCGGGGAAATGGAATTCGGCTGGAAACTGCATGGTCAGAATGTACACTTGATCTAGATTGCTGACGGGAGCAAAAGGAAATTTCCAATAGAATTTTTCTTTGGTTGGGCAAGACCATCCACGTGTATAATCCGCAAATGTCCACATTTGAAATCTTGTGGCGGCGGGATGAGCAAACTTGTGGTGACATGGCTTCTGGATCAGCTTGACTCAGCTCGGCTAATAAAGATTCAAATGAAGTGTCTCTGGTCTCGAGATCCGAATGATTTGAGGGACCTGAAAGCTCTGCCTTATATACTGCTCAGGCGGGAAGTGACTCACAGGATGTTTCGAAAATTTAATTATATATTTTTTTCCATGGATGGAAGACAACAATGGGTGGAGCGCTGTTGTTCAAACAACACGATGTAGCACTGTAAAGATTTTGAGACTCAAGGCTTGGCTGAAATCTAAATTGCTCTGCTATTTTTTCGAGTGACTGCATCGCGTGGATGGTGGGAATTGTCAAACCAATTCACGACTCCTGCCATTGCTCCTGGGACTCGTTTCAACAATGGGCGAATAGAATGGACACACGTTTTTCACTCGACATTTTATTCAACAGATGAATTGTGTTGACGGTCGCGGGATTATTTGTTCAAGCTTGGCATGACCCGCATTGTAAAAAAATGGGGAAACAGTCTCTAGACAGAGACCGATTCTCCATTTTTTTACTCATCCCTTTTTTGAAAAAAGGGATGGAAAAAAACCATGCGTTTTAAAAAAACGCTTTACAAGACGTTGCAGTCGTGGGTCAACCATTTTCTGAGAGCCCACACTTTAAGGTTGCCGCAATTTTTCCTCATCGATCTGGAATGATTGCCGCACGAGCTTTCAGCATCGGAATGGAGGAGGAGTAGTTCGAAGCGTGGGCAATCCCAGGTCCCGAGATCGACGATTGGAATGCTGAGCACTTGAAGGAGTTGTGCAGTTTCCACAGAGCCTTTGAAAGCCAGTCGGTTTCCCGATGGATAGGCTCTTAAAAGATGCTGGTAGATGTTTTGGATGATGGTTCGGAAGTCGGCCAGGGGTTGAGCACACTCGTGAGGTCGGCTCATCAAGAACAGTCCATGTATGTTGGCATACACAATCTCCGCAGATCGAGGTGGCTTTGAGGTGAATTGTCTATGGATAAGGTGACGTGAATAGGTGGTGCGTCCTCCCTCACCGAGAGAGCAGAGAGTTCCCTCACGTAATGTTGTCGATCTATTAAACAGCCTTGGAGATGAATAAATCCGCAAATGTGTGATCGCTGAAGCATGAATACTGGAGCTGATAGCTTCTGAAAAAAGAATATGGTTTGGCTTTGGAGGGCTGCTCCTTATATACTGCTCGAGCAGGATATGACGCACCACATCCTTTGGTTTCTTTTCAATCTGGACATCCAGCCCTTTCCATAAATCGTATAGACCCCGTCGTGTTCTAGAACATTCTGCCTGAATGTGACGTCCCAGGCCTTTCGAATGAACCATCAAAACAAACTAGGGCAGGGTTCCATTTTTATAAAGAAAACACGTGAATCATCCAGAGCGGTTGGTTCAGACCATCTGTAGAAAATAATAGTTTTGAAAATTGGATCATGTATTCATTTTGTGAATAGATAAAAACATGGATTCATGAAACATGTTTACTTTTTGAAGTCAACAAAAGTATTTTCAGACAGGTGATTTACAAACGAATGAGATGTTTGACAAAAGATGACGAGATGAAGCACTCACGCGCGATGTGGTGTTGGATTCCATGGTTATTTGTAAAAATTTTGAAATCCCACCGGTGACTGCAATCCACCTATGGCAATGTTCTTTGGAACAGTAAACACACCTGCCCAAGGGTTTGATGGGAAAACAACTGTCTTGAGTTCCTTGGCAGGATGAAATGGGAACAGCTTCTCCAGCACCTCGCCCCATTTTGATTTGATCACGGCATCCGTACACGCCAAGAAGCCCACTCGCATCTCATACAGTTGCTCCAATAAGAGTTGAGGGCGTTGACCCATGGCCATTGTGGCGTTGAGGGCACAATTGTAGTCAGTTAGAATATTCCGTGCCCATTTTTGTTGACCAGAGAAATTATTCAGTTGTTCTTGACTAATGAATAAAGAAGAATGAATGATTTATTCTTCACTCAAAATATTTCTGACTAATGAATAAATCTTTATTCATTATTCTGAATGACAAATGCCCACCTCTACCGGGTAATAATTGTTTTATAGTAAAGAACTAACATAAAAATGTTAATTGAAACTTTTTATGTAACAAATATAATAATGTGCTGAAAGCGTTAAGATGAGGAAATTCGAAATCAATATTCTGTTTTACAATATGGTCCTATATCTCTCCTTAATATTGACCTATAATATTTAAATTAGACCACGTGTTATATTACCGAGAACTAGTGTACCCTAATAGAGGAAATAATTATAGGCTTATTAGGGGGAACGCAATGTGGTCGTATAGGTTACTATCAATGTATAAATACAACACCTTTAAAATGAGGAAATTCGCTGCCAATATTTTGTATTACAACATGGTCTTATATCTCCTTTTAATATTGACCCATAAAATTTAAATTGGACCATGTATTATATTACCGGGTAATAGTGTACCACACCAGAGGAAATAATTATAGACTTATTAGAGGAACACAATGTGGTCCTATAGGTTACAATATAAGTATATATATAATAGTGGGTTTAATAGCGTTAAAAGGAGGATATTCGAAGTCAATATTCTGTTTTACAATATGGTCCTATATCTCCCTTTAATATTGACCATAATATTCAAATTGGGTCAAGTAATATATTACAGGTCAATAGTGTACCCCACCAAAGGAAATAGTTATATTCTCATTAGGGGGTGCATAATGTGGTCCTATAGGTTACAATGTATATAATAGTGTTCTGAATAGCATTGAAATGAGGAAATTCGAAGTCAATATTCGGTATTACAATATGCTCCTATATCTCCCCATAATATTGAAATTGGAGAGGAGCAGTATGGTTTGAGAGAAGGCCATAGCACTACTGATCAGCTACTTTACTTCTGTCAAAGGATAAGAGACGCTCACAACAAGAATCACACTTTCGCGGTTTTCCTGGACTTATCCAAGGCCTTTGATAGAGTCAATTTACTAGTAATAAAACTTTATAAAATTTTTATTGGGCACTGCTGGCCAATGGGGGCGTGCATCAACAACATTATAGGCTGATTAGAGGGCACAAAATATGGGTCCTATAGGTTACTATCAACGTTAAAATGATGAAATACGCAATCAATATTATGTATTACAACATGGCCCTATATCTCCCCTTAATATTGACCCATAATATTCAAATCGGACCACGTAATATATTACCGGGTAATAATTTACCCCACCAAAGGAAATAACTATAAGCTTATAAAGGGGTATACAATGTGGTCTTATAGGTTACAATGTATGTGTATATATAATAGTGTGTTGAATAGCGTGAAAATGAGGAAATTCGAAGTCAATATTCTGTTTTACGATATGGTCCTATATCTTCCCTTAATATTGTATCACAATATTTAAATTGGACCACATATTATATTACCGGGTAATAGAATACCCCTCCAGAGGAAATAGTTACAGGCTTATTAGAGGGAACACGATGTACTCCTATAGGTTACAATGTAAGTATATATATAATAGTGTGTAGAAAAGCTTTAAAATGAGGAAATTCGAAGTCAATATTCTGTTTTACAATATGGTTCTATATCTCCCTTTAATATTGACCTATAATGTTCAAATTAGACCACGCGTTTTATTACCAAGTACTTGTGTACCCCACTAGAGGAAATAATTATAGGCTTATTTGCTGGTACGCAATGTGGTCCCATAGGTTACTATTAATATATATATAGTATAGCGTTAAAATGAGGAAATTCACTGCCAATATTTGGTATTACAACATGGCCCTATTTCTCCCTTTAATATTGACCCATAATTTTCAAATTGTACCAGGTATTACAATTCCGGGTACGCGTGCACTCTACCAGAGGAAATAATTATAAGCCAAATAGGGGACCCATAATGTAGCCCTATAGGTTACTATGTTTGTATATCTATATATAATAGCGTCTTTATTAGCGTTAAAATGAGGAAATTCGAAGTCAATATTCCGTATTACAGCTTGGCCCTATATTTCCCTTTAGTATTGAACCTTAATACTCAAATTTTACCAGGTACTATATTACCGTACAGGTGTTATATTGCCTGCTACTAGTGTATCCTACCAGAGAAAATAATTATAGACCTAATAGGTGGCCCACAATGCGGCCCTACGGGTTACTAAGCATGTATATATATAATAGTGTGTTGAGAGCTTTAAAATGAGAAAATTCGAAGTGAATATTCGATATTATAATATAGCCCTATATTTCCCCATATATAATATTGACCCATAATATTGAAACTGAACTGCGTATTATATAGCCATGTAATAGTGTACCCTGTCAGAAGAAATAATTATAGGCTTAATAGGGTACCACAATGCGGCCCTATATGTTACTATGTATGTATATATATATATAATAGCGTTAAAATGAGGAAATTCGAAGTTAATATTTTGTATTAGATTATGACCCTTTGTCTCCCCTTAATACTGACATATAATATTCAAACTGGACCACGAATTATATTTCTGATACTAGTGTACCCTACCAGAGGATATAATTATAGGCTTAGTAGGGGGCCTACAGTTTGAACCTATAAGTTAAGTTAATGTACATAATAGCGTTAAAATGGGGAAATTATGTATTGCAACAGGGTCTTATATCTCCTCTTAATATTGTCCCCTAATATTCAAACTTGACCACGTATTATTTTACCGGGTACTAGTGTACCCTTAGACATGGAAAAATATTTAGTATAATAGGAGATTTAGATGAACTAAATAATTTTTATTAATTAATTCATTAATGATGAAAGGTATGAAAATTTTGTTAGGTATAAAATTTTTTATACATTTAGATTTTCAGGATGTCTAAGTCTAAATTTTCATGTCATTAGATCAGTAAAATGTTAAACTAATTTAAAAAATAAATTATAGATTGGTATAGAAATGAAACCCCATTTTGATCTTTAATTTGACATGTAATATGTCATACGAGTTTACCAATGAGTGAATCCTTTCTTTAATCATTTTTACTAGAAAAATTAAGAAACGCCTACACTTTTAAGATTTTTGTAAAAAATTTTTTTTCATTCTTTTCCTTAAATAATGTTCCATCCTTTTTCACTAGTAATTTAAGTGACACATTCATTTGAATTCCCCCCCCCTTCACAATAGTACTTTGAAATTTTACAGGATTCTGTTTTACGTACCTAGATTAGGTAAAATTGTTAAGGGATTGAAATTTTTACTAATAAATTCTAAATAATTCATTATTAGCCATAGTTCGTTCACTAGGAGTTGGGCTTCACCTCCTCTCAAGAAGAGTTCATTTCAGCGCGGGAGTAAGAGGAGAAACATCTTCGCTTGAAATTGATACAACCTTTAATGCGTGCTAAACGCAAACAGCAAATTTTTTTTCAGTTACTTACTTTATCAGCTGCTATTATACCTTTCGTTACTCTAGCTAATTAAATATATTGCAGTAGAATGTCTCAAAAGGACAAAGTATTCATTTAAAAGATAGAAATATCATCAAATTTATGAAAATAATGAAATTAAATATTTTTGTCATATGATCGACCAACCTTCCTCAGGATTGTTCACATTCTTCTCCCAAAAATAGCGAAATAGTATTGGTGGATACCACGTGAGGAAGACGGAGGTCAACTCCTGGTGAACGAACTATGTATTAAATTTAAAGCTAATAAAATACTGAAGAAAATTGTGCATAAATTTTAAAAGCAAGTTATTTCTTTCCTCCAACTATCACAAAAAAAAATTTCCAGTGATATTTTTTATTCTTTGATTATGAATGCGTTTTGAAAGGATATCTAAAGGAATAAATAATATCTTAATTTTGTATTTATGTTTCGAAAAGATAACAGAAATTAATCAATTTCTGCAGCAACTACGACACAAAAATATTTTCCAAGAAAGTGCAAAAATATATGCTTCTTTTGTTATACAAAAAGAACTATTGTTTTAAGAACAATATTCAATCAATTCTAAATGTGTTTAATAATTTCAAAGGTAAATAAAAGTCTGTTATTGATTAAAAAATATTAACCAAATGGATACTATTTTTTATTTTTCTGCACCTTCAAACACTTTTGGAACCAGATTTAGAATAAAAGTATTAAATTTTCTGAAATGCCCATCTTTAAGAATACCCTCAAGTTACATTTAAAAAAAAAATCAAAATTTACTAAATGTCGAGATAGTATAATATAAATAATAAAAGAAAGGCACGAAATTTGTTATTTTTAATTAATAAATGCATTAGCATGTTATTTAGTTTCACAAGATCATGGCTTAGTTCATGATAAATATTTTGACTTTATGTAGGTGAGGTACGAGATTTTATCTTTTGAAACCAAAGTTTACATTACGCACATTTTTCCTAAAATAACAATTTTTTTGATGTGACCTAATATTCCAGAAACAAAACACAATCTAATAAATTCTGCAGTTTTAAATTCCACTGAACTGTTATTTTCACATATTGATTCGATAAAGTTTTTGTGTTATTCGAGCGAAAAAAATGGATTTCCCCCATTTTTTAAAAATTCAAAATTTTAGGAAGTTTTTAGCAAAAATGATATTTGAATCGATTTGTTTCCATTGAGATCATCGTATTCATCCTATCAACGACTCACAAAAAATTGTCATCAAATCCACAAAGGCTTCCGGGAAATTGTGATTAATAAACGGAAGTTACTGGAGATCCGTTTTTCGTTAGGACAATAAGCCTTTAAATTATGTAGTAAATAATGGTCCACACACAAATTCTTCAAGTTGCGATATTTTTATCCATGCTTAAGCACATTGTGCTCAGAGGTAAACATTTAATCAAAATTTCTTCTTTTTGATATTGTAATTTTAATTAGTTCTATTTTTTATCTTTTTTTATTAGTGCAAATGTTTGGATAAAGAAAAAAACTAAACCTGAAAGGCTATTATTTTAAATAATTAAATTAATTTTTTGAAAATTAAATATACGGCTCATTTCAAGTGAAAAGAACAATGGCGTGCAGATTTTATAATAATTTTTTAGGATTAAGCACTTACTGATAAATAAACTTTTAAATTTCTAAAATTTAAATAAATTATTAAATTTCTGAAACATGTGTATAAGTGTTTCTTGAAGGGTAAAATTTTTATACTTTCTATTATAAAAGTAATCAAGAACATGTTCTTTGTTTTTGACCATCAGGAAAATAAAAAATGTTCTTTAGTCAAAATAATTCAAGGTTTCTTGGAGCACAAAATGAAGTTTCTTGATATCAATTTTTGTCTCATAATGTAAAATATCATATTTTACAACTTTTACGGGGTGTTTTTTGTTTTTAGTCATTAAAGAGAAAAAGTATTTTTTTAAAAATTTGTTTATAGCATGGAAGCAGATTTTTTACCTAAATTTTTTTCTTCTTCTCAAACTGCTAAATGTCGTATTTTTTAATACAAAAACAAATCAAGAGGTAGTTTTTGGTTTTTATTGACATTTAGGAACTATATTATTTCACTGTACAAAAATCTTGAACTATTTTGGCTATAAACTATTATTTGTTTTTTATGGACAAAAAAACATTTTTGATTTTTTTAGATTAAGGAGTATGCCATTTAACATTACGCAAAAAAAAATTAGAGCAAAAATTTGTGCTAAAAAACAATATTGAAGTATTTTGGCTAAAAACCACTTTATTTTAAATATATATATATTGCAAAATATGACATTCAGCGTACATTCAGGAATTTTCAGTTTTCCAACTTTGACGTAATAAAAAATAGTTAAAAGATGCTGAATTGTGCAGCATCTAATCTAAAATTTGTTGTTAGCCATCTGGGAAGTAATTGCATGTAGTTAAGAGCTGATTTAAAATGTTTATTATTACAAAGTCAGCCCCGAATGGGGTGACTTTGTGCAATGCAATAAAATAATGGCTTAGCTCAGTTATTTTCATTCACTTTGACTTAAAATCGTTTAATAAACAATATTTAACATTGTTAACGTACAATACAAGTAAATTACATATAAATATGTACTATGTATTAACAAATCTATTTAAAATGAACTCAAAAACCTTAATTTTTCGGATTTTTTATGATTTTCTGGAGCAATCAAACATTTGATGTGAATTGACATGAATGAATTCCCTCATTTAACGCCCCCAAATTACCTTCAACTCGGAATGATCCTCTCTTATTAACAAGAATGGGTGCGTTTATCAACTTAACAATATCCTCAATTTTGTAGGCTTTCGCTTTTAGGCCACTTCCAAATGAAAATGGAAAATAATATTCACCCTGAGATTTCGAATGCTTCACATGAATTTTGTTCAAAATCGTGTTTCGGGGAATTACGAACTTTTTTCACGCTTTCGAAACAGATAAACCATTTTTTACTTCTGCCGAACACTTTTCTAACGCTTCTTTGGTGTAATCACAATAATTTCTTGCTCCAGGCCTTCTTTCATAAGTCCTAGGCATGTTTTTCTCCGGAAAAAAAATTACACGAAGCCCAGGGTGCATTTTTTTATTAATTTTTAAATAACTAACATTATAATAAATAAAAACAAAAAATTATTCATGATTTGTTATCTCAATTGATAAGACTTTTAAAGTATTACCTACCTTCCTGGCCAGGATAACTAGAACTTCGTCAACCGAGCAGACTTTCCAGCCTCCGATTTTGCGACGTTAAAAAATTGAAACTGTTTGTAACTTGAGCTCACAATTTTCCAAGAGCGATGATATTTACATTGCCAGTTCTTGGTGTACCATTAGTTCGTTATGTTGACAACTCAAATCAGTTGATACCGATCTGAAAAAAATACCCCTAGATGGCACGATGCAAAAAAAAAAAAAAAAAAAAATGACAGTTTGCACAAAGTCACCCCATCTGACGGTAATAAGAAAAAGATTTATTGAGATCAAAAAACGTTTTTATGGTATAAAAAAAAATCCAAGTATTTTGGCTAAAAACAACTTTCTTTTCTATAATTTTATTTTAATTTTATAAATAGGAATTTATATAACTGAATTTTATTTGTTATAGAAGAGATCTTTTTAAATGTTTTAGTTATGAGTAGATAAATTATGCGGAAATCTTTTATGTGAGGAAGTTGCGGCAATTCGTTAATATTATTCAAATAAAATTTGGATGACCTAAATAAACAACTGAACGATATTAATTTGTATATACTTTCGTCCCTTTTATAATTAACACTGTTTCAAATATTACAGAACGATTTTAACTAAGTTAACTGGAATAATTCCTAAAAAGATTCTTGAAATTGAAAAGAAGGTTATATGTTTAACGGATTACTTTTTGTGGGAAAATAAATATTATGCAAAGGAATGTAAATCATGCGGTTTTTCACATCTTTCCAGACCTTGTACAATTTGTCTAAAGTAAGAACTCCTCTAGCCATTTGCTTGGATAATTGGGGGTTACTATGGCAACGAGGTGTAACTATTTGTAGGGGTGTGGGATCATTGTTTAGCTCATGCTCGGGTTAGGGAGAGAAATGAAATCTTTTTCTTTATTGTGTTAGCCCTAGAGTGAAGAGAAGCTACCCACCCTGAAATAGGCTATTCTTGTTTCCATAGCAGCAGACGGCCTCAGACTTTGTGGAGGAGGGGCAGTTCTTATTCTAGACAAACTATATATTCCAATTTCAAGGAATGAAAATATATAAATATGCAATATTTCTCTCAATTTCTAAGTGTATTTTTAAATAGTATCACATTATGACCATTTCCAAATTGGAATTATGTTTTATTTCAAATTTTTAACTTAATTTAAAAATAATGCAAAATCGAATACAATCTTGATTCTCAAAAAATCATAATTTTGACGTTATTTAAACCAAGTAGTGATTGTACCTTGGGACAATAACACGTGGTCCCGCAGTGGACTGATCGTAAAGACACGGTTCCCAGCAGAACACGAAAGTCCAGCATCACTGCCTGCCGTCAGTTAGCGGGTGGGTGACCACTTTGATCAGCCTGTGTAGGAATCGAAGGTGCGCGGTATCTGTTCTCGTTAAACTGTTCTACCGTAAAGTGCTCGACTTTGCGCTCCAGGTAGTCGGACTACCAAATCAGGGGAGCCATCCCCTCTACAGAGGATCAAAATTACGATGGCATGTCTTCGGATCATCCTCAGGGATGTTTCCCTGACCGTCGCCTGTAGCCCATTGTGCATCTCTAGAGCGACGTAAATAAAGTACCAACCTACCAATAACGCATGTTGTACGTTTTAATAATTTTGATATCTTGGAATACTTGGTATTGAATTTTTTTAAAAATGCAAGAAAATGTTTACTTGAAATACTTAAGAAACAATGCCTCGCTCTTGTTTAGAAAGCAATGACAGGCACAAATTGCCCTTTTTATACACGGAAACTTTGTAACTCTTATAACTTCTAAATTATTAGTCCTATGCACTTGGTTTGGTCATATTCAATTTTCCTAAAATATATATATGATCCAATTCTTCGCTTGTCAAATGTCACATAATTAAATAGTACGAAACTCTACCTTTTCTTTACAGAAAGGCTCTAATAAATTTATTAGTAATAACGATTTTTTTGTGTGACTTTTTTTAATTTAGCGTATAAAAATACATAGGAAATGGTATCTTACTTGTCTACATATGAATTGCGCGTCGAAGCGTGAATAGGTACAGTATAAAATTGCATTTAATAAGCCATCTATTTTTTTTTTAACTAAATCTCTTCTGAATAGTTCTATCAACTTGATTTTTGTGTTATTTAATTTCAGCGTAGGAAACTTATCCTTTTCTTCCCCCCCCCCATTCTCTCCCCTCTCAGTAAATACATCACGGGTTAGAGTCCCTTTGACCGCAGGCTAACCGTGGACTGTTTTCTTGGTTTCTCTTTCCATCTAACGCAAATGTGTTCCATCAAAAAGTCCTCCACGAAGGCAAATTCTTCCCTATACTTATTCAGGAGTTCCCTTTTCTTTGGAGTGGGTTCAAAGCAAGGCCCAAAATATTGGGTCGGCTGTTCAACGATGGTTATAATAAGAGGAAGGGGCAAAAAACATTTTTAGCTTTCCTCTAATCATTTCCGACTGTAGCACAGGAACTGTCCTCAGGGCTGAAAGCCTATATATAGCAAGACGGAAAAGAGCAAAAACTGATACGAAAGGCATTTCATTGTAGCATTTTTCTCAAGAAACATTAAATTTCTGTAACTACCGTAATTTTTTTACAATTTTAGCATATGTAAAAAACAGCTTCTTTCTTTATAGAAAAGTAGATATAGCTGAATAATTAAAAAAGAGAATAGTTTAACTCCTCCCGAAAACATGTTAAAACTGAAATGGGTTTACTACCAGCTTTTCCTCTTTTCCGTCTCGCTTTCACCCATGACTGTCCTAGTACATTCATTTTAATCAATAAGCATTATCTGAAAACATGTAAGTGAATTAGAGAATCTGCAACAAGATATCCCCGCCCATAAGGTATTCAATTCTGGTATTTTTAAAACATTTTTTCCTTCTCAAGTGCCAATATTTTTCCAATATTTTCTGTTTTTCTTTTTTATAGCTGGGTTGATGATAACGTTCAAAGCATAGATCAGAGACTTAATAAAAAAGATATTCCTTAACAATGATTTTCAAAAGAGAAAAAAAGATGAGGGAAAACATCATTTGTAAAATCTTTAGAGAAAAGCCAGTTCTTGATAAAGCTTGGATATTTTTCGTTTCTTTTAGCAATCAAAGAGTTTTGAAAGTTTTTAGCTCTGCTTTCTATACGTTCAAGTTCAATATATTTTTATTTTTTCTTCACTTAAATATTTATGGTTCAAACGGGGGTGCCACTTGGATTGGGCACTGTATCTTGGAGATGTTACATCCATTTTCTTTTGATTTCTGTCTCGATTACTTTTTATTATAAAATCTCTGTTTTCTGTAAGAAGATGAAAAAAAGGACCCAATTGTAAACTTTTACCATATTTATTTTCTATATGTATCTGAAGGCGGTAACTACCGAGCACCCTGCATAATAAACATTCAGAGTATTTCATAACGTTAATATAATTACTTTCTTTATAACAATTATTAATAATGTTATTAATAATGTAATTTTCTTCTTATAACCGTTGTTGAACAACCGACCCAATTTTCCGGTTTACGAATGCTAATGTTCAACTCCATAGCCTTGTAATTTTGAACCCAATTAAGAAGACAATTGAACTCCTGGGTCATTTTTTACTGCAGGCACTGTTCCTTACCTCGGAAGATGCCGGACGGTCATTTAACGCTACCCAGTGAGCCTAAATGACGGAGGCGAGCAACACACCACAAATATCCGTTTATAGGGTGGACCACTCAATCCTGAGCGGGATTCAAACTCACAACCATTAGTTCCCTGGATCAAGTATTGGCGAAATTTGACTTCGACTTCTTGATGGAACTAACCCGCATTTGCGTTGCATGGAGAAGAAGACCACGAGAACCTCCCACGGTTAGCCAGACGGCAAAGGGACTATAACCCATGATCCGTCTACCACTGAAGATATTTCACGTCAGTACGGTGGTTGGTTCAAACCGGATGCATGCGGATTTGTATCAATCAACCATCGCTGGGATTCGAACCCGGTTCACCTCATTGGAAGGTGAACGCTCTATCCTCTGAGCCATCGCGGCTTATGAAAACTAAAAAAAGGTGGTTGTATCAAAACAAGTTTGAGAAGACAGGGGAGAGTTTAAAGGTGAGAGACACCACATGGCTTCACCTGGTAATTCGACAAATTCCAATCACGTGTTTTCTTTCATTCAAGCTTAAATAATAATTTGAGACCACTAATTTGTATATAGTTTATTGCTTTATCGTTGACAAATATTCTTAAAATCAATATTGAGGGTGGTGGTTACGGAAAATTGCCCTATAAATATCTCCTAAACTTAACATCTGTTTAATAAAATAAAATTTACCGAGCTAGTGTTTTAAAAAAAAAATAATTACTAGCTGGTACATTTAGTTAGTTTCGCAAAAAATAAAGATAGTATGTAATGTATGTGTAATTTGCTGACAATGGTGTATGTTAATTAAATAACTACCAATACCTTCTGATTTTTCCCTTAAGACATTAAGAAAGGCAAAAAACTTTTCTATTTCCTCAGTTATTTGAAAATATCATTCTATTAACATCAACTCAATAAAAAGCTACAGTTAATAAATAAATTTTGATAAACAGAATAATTTTTTCTTTAAAAAAATTGTACTTCCACATATACATTTATTCAAAATGCTATTTTAAAGTATAAAATCTCTATAATTCTTACAGCTGTTTGCATAGCTGACAATTACAGAAAAGCATTCCATTTACTAGAGAAATGTTTATACAGTTTAATTTTAAAAATACATTTCTTATTATTTCGTTTATATCAATTGTAAAAGAAATGACATTAATAAAACTACTTAAAGAATATTTTATGATGATATTCAATTTTTCACATTTTCAGTAAAAATGATTAAATATAGTTTCAATAAAGTTAAGATTAAAAAATTTAAAAAAATAAAGTTTTAAATACTAGCTTTATTTTCTTAATTCATCTCGCTATAAATTAAATAATCATAAAAATGATTATAATACACATCAATCGTACGCATCAACACGTACGTATACGTAAAATTTCAAAATTGAATTAGTTAAGAATTTCCTTGACAATGTTAACTTTCTACATAATTTGATTTAATAATCATAGATATTAAAAATAAAAATATTTAAATAAAAACTAAAGCTGTTCTATTAGCCTGAATTTTATTCTATTGAAAGTAAAACAAAGCTGGAATTCAATAATAAATTTTTTCGTTCCTTCATTTTTTGGACGTGTTGACGATCTTCTTAGTGTCATTTCTGTGCAGGTACGAGCTCTATTGCCAAAACATAAGATTAAAAAGTAGGGAATATTTTGCAGCCCCAAATAAATTTTTAAAAAGTAATTAAAATTTCACTGCATTGCGTGAAAAATTTCGTCAATTTCAGTATTTCGTTTCAACTCAGATTTAAAGGTTTATTTTTTCAGGAGATAAACGATTAATACTGGTTAGTTCAAGAGCTGTGTAATGGGTCTAGGAAACATCCCTGAATCACATCCTCTGCAGAGCACTTTTCCGTCACCCACCCCATGTTTCACTTCCTGCTTTGAACAAAATCATTCGGGACTAATAATGGTTACCGATTTGAAAGATAGCTATGGAAAGACGCAGCAAAACAAAACAAGAATCCAGCGGATGCAACAATGTCCTTTTTTTTAAAAAAAAAAAACTTTTCAGAATCGACAATGGGAAAAAATTAAAAAAAAAAAAAATACTTCAGCAAGAAAAAAAAAAACTTGCGCATTTTTAAGATTTGTAGCTTTCGAAAAATAATGTGTTGCCCAAAAAGTAGCCCAAATTCGATTTTCAGTAGCGGGGATGGTCCAATCTTGCAACACTGGGTAAGCTCCCGGTTAAGCTACGCCTTTTTCAAGAGCGAATATTTAATTTAAGAAAGTAATCGAAAATACATTCCTTTCAAATAACATAAATGCATGTAAAAGTGATCTATTTTTCGTTAATATCTAATTTATACAGTTCTTGGCCAAATTACTGGATCTTAGGTGATACTATACAGCTTTATTGTTTTTACGCCACTGAAACCGGTTTGCACTTGTTTGCATTCGTGTATCATTTTTTTAAATTAGTAAAATTATATTAATATTTATTATATCATGTATTATATTAGTATATTATAATAATTAGACCAATTTATTAGACGCACTGAAGGGATGACAAGTTTTGCACGAGTACATATAAGGAGATTTTCTATAAACTTTTTATTTATTTTTAACGTATTGCATTGCAATGTTAACCAATCGATACACGAACGTAAACAAGTGCAAACTGGTTTTAGTTCCGTAAAAACAATAAAGCTCTGTAGTATGACGCGATAATTAAGATTTTATATCGAATCTTAGAGTGCTTCTGATAATTTGGTAAGGGACTGTATACGCTCTTAGTTTATTATGTGAAAGAGATTCTCCTCTGCTAGGAAGGCAAATAAAATATAATTATTTTTAAGTTCCTTTAATTCTATAAAGCTATTAGTTTAGATGTTAAGAACACATTTGTTCAGTGGACAGAAAGTGAGAAAATAAATGTAAAAAAATTGGACTGTATACGCGCTTAGTTTATTATGTGAAAGAGATTCTCCTCTGTTAGGAAGGCAAGTAAAATAAAATTATTTTTAAGTTCCTTTAATTCTATGAAGCTATTAGTATAGATGTTAAAAACACATTTGTTCAGTGGACTGAAAGTGAGAAAATAAATGTAAAAAAATTGGACTGTATACGCGCTTAGTTTATTATGTGAAAGAGATTCTCCTCTGCTAGGAAGGCAAGTAAAATATAATTATTTTTAAGTTCCTTTAATTCTATCAAGCTATTAGTTTAGATGTTAAAAACACATTTGTTCAGTAGACTGAAAGTGAGAAAATAAATGTAAAAAATTGAACTGTATACGCGCTTCGTTTATTATGTGTAAGAGATTCTCCTCAGTTAGGAAGGCAAGTAAAATATAATTATTTTTAAGTTCCTTTAATTCTATCAAGCTATTAGTTTAGATGTTAAAAACACATTTGTTCAGTAGACTGAAAGTGAGAAAATAAATGTAAAAAATTGAACTGTATACGCGCTTCGTTTATTATGTGTAAGAGATTCTCCTCAGTTAGGAAGGCAAGTAAAATATAATTATTTTTAAGTTCCTTTAATTCTATGAGGCTATTAGTTTAGATGTTAAAAACACATTTGTTCAGAGGACTGAAAGTGAGAAAATAAATGTAAAAAAATTGGACTGTATACGTGCTTCGTTTATTATGTGAAAGAGATTCTCCTCTGTTAGGAAGGCAAGTAAAATATAATTATTTTTAAGGTCCTTTAATTCTATGAAGCTATTAGTTTAGATGTTAAGAACACATTTGTTCAGTGGACAGAAAGTGAGAAAATAAATGTAAAAAAATTGGACTGTATACGCGCTTCGTTTATTATGTGTAAGAGATTCTCCTCTGCTAGGAAGGCAAGTAAAATATAATTATTTTTAAGTTCCTTTAATTCTATGAGGCTATTAGTTTAGATGTTAAAAGCACATTTGTTCAGAGGACTGAAAGTGAGAAAATAAATGTAAAAAAATTGGACTGTATACGTGCTTCGTTTATTATGTGAAAGAGATTCTCCTCTGTTAGGAAGGCAAGTAAAATATAATTATTTTTAAGGTCCTTTAATTCTATGAAGCTATTAGTTTAGATGTTAAGAACACATTTGTTCAGTGGACAGAAAGTGAGAAAATAAATGTAAAAAAATTGGACTGTATACGCGCTTCGTTTATTATGTGAAAGAGATTCTCCTCTGTTAGGAAGGCAAGTAAAATATAATTATTTTTAAGTTCCTTTAATTCTATGAAGCTATTAGTTTAGATGTTAAAAACACATTTGTTCAGTGGACTGAAAGTGAGAAAATAAATGTAAAAAAATTGGACTGTATACGCGCTTAGTTTATTATGTGAAAGAGATTCTCCTCTGCTAGGAAGGCAAGTAAAATATAATTATTTTTAAGTTCCTTTAATTCTATGAGGCTATTAGTTTAGATGTTAAAAACACATTTGTTCAGAGGACTGAAAGTGAGAAAATAAATGTAAAAAAATTGGACTGTATACGTGCTTCGTTTATTATGTGAAAGAGATTCTCCTCTGTTAGGAAGGCAAGTAAAATATAATTATTTTTAAGGTCCTTTAATTCTATGAAGCTATTAGTTTAGATGTTAAAAACACATTTGTTCAGTGGACTGAAAGTGAGAAAATAAATGTAAAAGAATTGGTCTGCATACGCGCTTAGTTTATTATGTGAAAGAGATTCTCCTCTGTTAGAAAGGCAAGTAAAATAAAATTATTTTTAAGTTCCTTTAATTCTATGAAGCTATTAGTATAGATGTTAAAAACACTTTTGTTCAGTGGACTGAAAGTGAGAAAATAAATGTAAAAAAATTGGACTGTATACGCGCTTAGTTTATTATGTGAAAGAGATTCTCCTCTGTTAGGAAGGCATGTAAAATATAATTATTTTTAAGTTCCTTTAATTCTCTGAAGCTATTAGTTTAGATGTTAAAAACACATTTGTTCAGTGGACTGAAAGTGAGAAAATAAATGTAAAAAAATTGGACTGTATACGCGCTTCGTTTATTATGTGAAAGAGATTCTCCTCTGTTAGGAAGGCAAGTAAAATATAATTATTTTTAAGGTCCTTTAATTCTATGAAGCTATAAGTTTAGATGTTAAAAACACATTTGTTCAGTGAACTGAAAGTGAGAAAATAAATGTAAGAAAATTGGACTGTATACGCGCTTAGTTCATTATGTGTAAGAGATTCTCCTCTGTTAGGAAGGCAAGTAAAATATAATTTTTTTTAAGTTCCTTTAATTTACTGTTGAGAGAGCTGTAGAGAGAGCTGAAATAATATTTTATTTCAAAAAAGGACAGAGGGGTAGGCTGCATAGCTACTGTCCTTATTGAATTGAAGAGGAAAGTTATTCGAATGTTTGAAATGGCATTTGAGCTGAATAGCTTCCAACTGTAGTGAGAGCTGAAATAATATTTTGTTTCAAAAAAGTACAGAGGGGTAGGTTGCATAGTTTACTGTCCATATTAAATTGAAGAGGGGGGTTAATCGAATGTTTGAGATGGGATTAGAGTAGAATAGCTTCCAACTGTAGAGAGAACTGAAATAATATTTTATTTCAAAAAAGTACAGAGGTGTAGGTTGCATAGCTACTGTCCATATTGAATTGAGGAGGGGAGTTAATCGAATGTTTGAGATGGGATTAGAGTAGAATAGCTTCCAACTGTAGAGAGAACTGAAACAATATTTTATTTCAAAAAAGTACAGAGGGGTAGGTTGCATAGCTACTGTCCATATTGAATTGAGGAGGGGAGTTAATCGAATGTTTGAGATGGGATTAGAGTAGAATAGCTTCCAACTGTAGAAAGAACTGAAATAATATTTTATTTCAAAAAAGTACAGAGGGGTAGGTTGCATAGCTACTGTCCATATTGAATTGAAGAGGGGAGTTAATCGAATGTTTGAAATGGGATTAGAGCAGAATAGCTTTCTGCTGTAGAGAGGGCTGAAATAATATTTTATTTCAAAGAAGTACAGAGGGGTAGGTTGCATAGCTACTTTCCATATTGAATGCAAGCCGGATAGGGAATGTCGGTGCAAGCCGGATGCGGAATTTGTATCTACCAGCCATCGCTGGGATTCGAACTTGGTTCGCCTCATTGTAAGACGAACGCTCTACCCCCTGAGCCATCGTTACTCAAGCAAAATAATTTGAAATCAATCTTTAATGAAATAAAAATAATAGGCAAAATTAATGGCGAAATGATATTAATATATAAAAGAGAAGAATTGTGATCCACCATACTATTATTGATGCCCATAACTTTTCATTAATATTAATTTATTTTGATAATATTTTCTAATTGATAGAAAAAAAAGTAAGATAGCTATTATAAACAAAGTAAACGGAGAAAAGTAGAAACTCGCTTTACTATTATTGACGCCAATAGTGCTTAATTAATTTTGATAATAAGTACTAACCGAATTTAAAAATAAACTATGTACCGAAAAGCAATATCAATCGAAAAATGGTACTAATTCATTTTAGAAAACCGTAAAATATTGCCATACTTTCTTGATGGCAAAGATGATCAATTTATTTTGGTTACTGGTACTAAGTGAAATAAAAAACAAAACAAAACTGTGTTCTATAAAGCAAAATTAATGGATAAAAGATGCTAATTGGATTTGGAGAAATACAAAGAATTATTGACTCCAGTGCTGCGTAATTAATTTTGGTATTAGACACTACTGGTAACTCGCACTGACCACAGTGCTGACGTCAATATCCTCAGTGGTAGACGCATCATGGGTTAGAGTTCCTTTGCCGCCAGGCTAACCATGGAAGGTTTTCGTGGTTTTCCTCCCTATTTACCGCAAATGCGGGTTAGTTCCATCAAAAAGTCCTCCACGAAGATAAATTTCTCTCAATACTTGATCCTTTGTCTTCTGGATCGGGTTCAAAATTACAATTCTACTGAGTGTGAGTATTGATACTGTGAAATGAGGTTTTTTACGGTCTCTCGAAAGGAATGGATCGTTTGATTGTGATATATCATGTGCTGGCTTCATGCCAAATGATACTGAAAACGTTTATTTTGAAGGGACTAAAAACATATTTTGCTTCATCTAGTAGCGCAAAAGGAAAGAAATGTTTTAAAACTTGTTTTAAATGACGATTCTTACGTTTGGAAACGTCAGGACTTCAAATGACGATTCTTATAACGATTCGTTTTTTAATCAGGTATACAAGGAATACTGCGTATGCAAGAAATAGCATTTCGTGTATACACAATACTACGCAAGACTGTCTCAAAACGCAATGATCACATTGATCAAAATACACCGGAAATAGTAACCCGGAAGTATAAGCAGGGCTGTTTTATCAAGCTTCCTTATTTTTGATTGCTGTTTCGATGCAATTTAATCATTATGCATAAATATCCGAATCAAATTAAAATAATAAATGCAAGTATGATTTAATAGAGTTATCTAGATGATGTGACTCTTATTTAGCTAATATAGATTTTCCAAACCCTGACTTGGTATTATCGTGAGAATATTTTTAACAAGTACTTTTTCTTGAAAACCTTCGAAGGTGACCACTTTGATCAGCCTCCTTTAACTGTTCTACCGAAAAGTGCTCGACTTCACTCGTTGCTTACCAAAGCAGGGGAGCCATCCCCTCTGCAGAGGATCAAAATTGTGATGGCATGTCATTCGGATCATCCTCAGGGATATTTCCCAGACCGTCGCTAATAACCCATTGTGCAATTCTAGTGTGACTTAAATAAAGTGCCTACCTAATCTTTTTTAAGTTTATCACACTTTGCTTGAAAAAAGTGTAAACGACAAATTTATATTGCAGAAAGTTAAAATAATAATTCCTTTAAAAAACTGGATTTATTTTAATGTCAAAGAAAACTAAGAAAATCCCTGTATGAAATTCATGCTGAACAAAATAAATTATGTTTCAATAATTGAAGAATTATTAAGTAGCAATTTTTTTTTCTTCTTTTTTTTGCATTTTCTAATGATCTTGCCTGATTTGGGATTTCAAATGTGAAATTGATAATTTTGTAATAATTTATTTTGGATTTTTGTAAATTATTTTATTAAGTAGTTTTAATATAATTTTATTACGTAATTTCGTAAATGCTTAATTTTGCTCTTAAAGCTGCAATTGCTTTTTAAAATGATATTTTTTTCTCGAAATGTAAAAATTTAAAATAGTTATATATGACGTTGAGCCGCAACATACTTCTAGGAGAGCCCATCATTAGGATTAAAATTGCATCGAACCCATGCCCGTAAATGTCAGCGTACAAGGCTAGGGGCGTTTCCCTACTACGACCTGTTCAGAAGCACACGAGGACAAGAAGCGTCACAAGTGACGTATGGCGACATTTCTGGGCATGAGTTCCTACGTAATTTTAATTCTGTGCCATAACTTCCCTAGTAGTTGGTCGCAACATTTATGCTATATACAATGTTTTTAATTTGTACATTTTAAAAAACGATAGACAAAAAATTTCATTTAAAAACTGTAGTTTGGAGAGAAAAACGGATTGCAGATTGCGAGCGAAGAGAAGATTGATGAGCGAAGAGAAATTATTCTGAAATTATGCTATGATTTCACCTTATTAATTATGCTATGTACAACTTTTTTAAACTTGTTCATTTTGAAAAACGATAGACAAAAAAATTTCAGTTAAGAACTGTAGCTTGGAGAGAGAAACCGATTGCGGATTTGAAAAGAGCGAAAAGAAATTATCCTGAAATTATCCTATAATTTCACCTTATTAATTATGCTATGTACAATGATTTTAAACTTGTTCATTTTGAAAAAAGATAGACTCAAAATTCCATTTAAAAAACATCAGCTTGGAGAAAGAAGCCACTTGCAGATTTGAAATTAGCGAAGTGAAATTATCCAAGATTCGTTAAAAAAAACTCATGTCACAGAAGTTGTTACTCTGTGTTATCCATCATATATTCTTATTTTTTAATTAATTAATTAATTTTTTACAGTTAACAATAAAAGAACCACCCGAGTGTAATTCTTGTGACGAGAAATTTTGAAAATTTCGCGGGACGCAAATACAAAAAAAAATATTATCTTTACACTGAAAGACATAGACAAATCATTAAATAAAAGCATATAAAAATTGTTTCTTTTAATTTAATAGTTTTAGTCAAGTGAACAGAATATTGGTGATTCTCGTTAATGTTTCGTCGTATATCACATGTTTGTTTGGCACTTTTACCATAAGTTTTTTAGCGATTTCATAGTTCTTTCATTTCAGTAAATCTTTCTGGCTGAGGCTAACTAAACTATTTCATCATTTTGTCATGGTATTCTTATGAATTTTCACTTCAAAGGATTAGAAACTTACTTGACGCTCATAAACGTTTTGTCAGATTTTGAAAATTTAGATAAATACTAATTGATAACAAATGCATGTGAAAAATTACACATTTTAAGCAATTTTTGTTCACATTGTATTATTTTTCAAACTGTGCAGATTTGAGAAAAAAAAATCTAATAATTTCTAGAAATCTTAGTTCAAACTTGAAATGAATAATGCTCAATGATGCATGTTTTCATTGGAAATATATTACAGTCGGACCCCGATTTAACGAATTCATAGGAACCGAAAATATTATTCGCTAAATCGGGGAAATTCGTAATATCGGAGCCAAAATAGAAAAAATTCAAATTTTATTCAGGAATACAGCGAATAGTTAATTTGAAATTTAAAAATATTTCGGGAATTTAAGTTTTCTTACAATAAAAAGTAATTTTTCAACGAGAGGAGTATACTCCTTCATTTACTGCATTAGATAAGTTTTCACTGTTTCCAAAGCATCAGAAAAAGTAACAGTTTTCACTTCTGTGACGCTATTCATTGTTTCCGTTAAATCTACTTCATTCATATTCCCAATAGGATGGATACTGTAATCATTCGGAAAGAAATCCATTATTTTTCTAACCCAAATAAATAAAAAGAAATTTCCACAACCGGAATAATTCGCTAGTTCGATGTTTTATATTCGTTAAATAGCGGTTTTTTTCATCGGGAGAAAGAAAAATTCGGTAAATAGGGGTTCGTTAAACTGGGTTCCGACTGTACTCATGCAGAAATCTTTCTTTTCAGAATTGAAGTGTGGAAAACCAGGTCATTCTCCTATTTGTCCATACTTTCCAACACAGGAGTCCTATTACGAAGGTGACAAAGTTATTTACTATTGTAGAGAAAGAAATAGATGCTATTCTAACGATAACCAAACTAGAACATGCCTTCAAACTGGTACTTGGTCTGGAAAGGTTCCTTTATGTTGTAAGTCATTTTATAAATACCATTCTAACTGGGAAATATCCCATACCCTTCCTAGATAGATAAGGTTTATTTTCACACAGCGAAAACCTTTTAATGTATACCTAAAAAGGTTTGCTATGTAACCTTTTACGTGTAAACCTTCTTACCTTAAAACGAGACCTGTGGCAATCTGCTCTATTCTACGCACATTATCCTAATCCAAAACCTTGGGAAACAACCTTCCATATAAAAACCTGAAATCGAGGTTGACTTAAGGTTTTCAAGCGTGAAAAAAACCTTTAATAAAGCTAGTCTCAAGGTGAAAATAGTCTTAAATCTAGGTATTTATAAGGTTTCTTTTTGTGCAAAGTCTTATACGTGCTCAGCTAAAATCCGCCTTGTCATGAAATTATAATGGACAATGCAATTTGATCCTACCGCTAGAGTGACGTTAACTAAAATGTCATTACCTAAGTGACCATTTTACCTAGGTGACAATACTTTTTAAAAAGCCTCAAGAAAGAATTTTTAATCCTTTTAGGATGAAAGGTTTGAAGCTGCAATATTTTTGCCTTATCGAAGAAAAGGTTTTTTAGTACAAAAATTTTCGCGACATAAAAAACGAAAATTCCGGCAGAAGGTTGCCGTAAGTTACATGATTTCTGGGCTTATATTGCGCTTTGAGAAAACAAAATTATATTGTATTTTGTGATTGTGTTTTACAAAAGAATTGACTTCATCCAGCAATGTATTAGTATTAATGTCTATACTATTATTAAACTTAATCAACCTCCTTCATTGGTAGTAAGAAAGCTTCTTGATTAGCAATTTTTTCGAAAACATTTAATTTTGTACAGCTCCACACTAGTACGTTCACTCATTCATGATTTATAATACATATAAATAATGTGTTTTCATAGTTACTGATGCTATGTCCGCTATTGAGAGCTTGCTGTTTCTTTAGTCTCGAATATAGCGTTATTAAACATTGAATCGATATAGTGTTTATTTGGTGTCTGTCAACACTAGAACCGGGTTATTACACTAGATTCAATGTATAAATTAAATCAGAAATCGTATTTGTTTATATTACAAACAAGTGCGTGTATAAAAACATATTTTGTAAATATATAATGACCTGATCTCATTCTATTCAGCGGTATAAATATTAGGTGCGTACGATTAAAAAATGTTTTGTGCAAAATACTTTTAAAAAAGTAATCCTATAAGCAGCTTTGAATAATTCATACATTCTGTGGCATATTGTGTGTTTAATAGGTGACTCCATAGTATTCTGAATTATCTTTCATTTTTTGGTCATGAGTGGAAAATATATTTAAATGATTGTCGACAACAAGCTTCTTAAAAATACATTCCTCAAAAGAATGTGCATTGATCGGATCTTTACTAACTAAAAATCAAGCTTAGTTCTTATATATACCACTAATTAACTCCAGTAGCAACCGATAACGAAATGCTTACTTTGACTAAACAACTTAATTGGACTAATTTAGAGGGAGAGCAGTTTGGAAGTCTTTTTTTATTTCCAATGGCAGATTATAGACAACATGCACAAACATCTAATGGAACAGAAGCAAAAGATGCTGCAACAGAGTCACAACATGTCTCTAGCTTCCCAATAGCTTTCAGTGATAGAATTCCTACTAAGTGCAGAGTAGCGGAGAAGGAGTCCATGTCCTCACCAGAACTGCAAAGAGTGCATACCGGGGAAGAGGAACGATGCCAAACCTAGACAGATGTTTCCGCAGACAGTCATGACCGGTGGCCAAACGGAATTCAGCCACCGCTCTTCGTCATGGGCCATTTCGCAAATTTAGGATGGTAGCCCTCCAAGACTTAGTACGGTCGATAAGTTCTTCATGAGCACAGGTCTTAAAGGTCCTCTTAATAAGCTGTTTGATGGAGCAGAAGGGCATAATGTGCGCAGAAGTTTGAATAATTAAGGCCCCTTTTTGTATTTTCATTTCCCGTAACCCCGCAACGGGCAGGAACCCACTGGAGAACAATGGTTTTCTTAAGGGATGCTAAGTATTCAAGTTGGAGGCGGCAATCTAAAATGGCTCGAGTTAAGGGATTATTTAAGGATGCAATGGCAAGCAAAGCAACTCTTGAGTCACATAGGACAACAGCTTTTTCAAAAAGATCGATATGACACTGAAACTGGACTAGAGCTATTCGGATTACATCAATCTCTCCATCAAAAGCAGATCCCTGTCTCACAGGGGCATAAATGGAAAAAGCCTGGGAGAAAACTCCGGCACCAACATTAGGACTGTCTGGTAGGAGGGATCCGTCGGTGTAGATCCGAAGCCACTCTGGCTCAGGGTAGTAAGAGCTCAATGCTTCATAAGTCAAGACTATAAGTCAACTTCATAAGTCAAGACAATGAGTCTTAATGTTACACGCGTATTTTTCAGGAACTATTTAAGCTAATCACAAACTCGTTGTACACAAAATTTGTTTATCTAAAGAAAATGTAATCAAAAGTAATTTTTTGAAATTGTTTATTGTGTTTCATTATTTTACTTACTGATAATCGAAAAAATTTGAAATTGCAAGGCATAAAATTTTTTGCATCATTTTAAAGAATGCAATTTATATGGCAAAATGTAAAAATTTTAGCACATTCGATCAAATGATTTCTGAGTTATCGACTTTAAAAAAAAAGTCGTATATATTAAATTTGATTTCACAAGAACATTTCGTCCAATTTCTTTCAAACATTGTATTTTGAGCCGTGATGGCTCAGGGGATACAGGAGTGTTCGCCTTCCTAAAAGGGGAACCGGGAAAAATACAGTGATGGCTCAGGAGAAAAATAAAGGAGTGTTCGCCTTCCAATGAGGTGAACTGAGTTCGAATCCCAGCAATAGCTTGTCGATACGAATCCGCTGCTTGCACCGACCCCAGTGCTGTCGTAAAATATCCTCAGTGGTAGACGGATCATGGATTAGAGTACCCTTTCCCTCATGTTCTCCTCTCCACGCAACGCAAATGCTGGTTAGTTCCCTCAAAAAGTCCTCGACGAAGACAAATTTCTTCCGATACATGATCCAGGAGTTTCCTTGTCTTCTGGATTGGGTTCAAAATTGCAAGGCTACGGAACTGAACATTAGTAGTCGTAACTCCAAATTTGGGTCGGCTGTTCAACTACGGTTATAAAAAATATAAAAAATAAAACATCGTATTATGTCATTTAAAACTATTCATTTTAAAATCATATAAAACTTTCGTGTAGTTTACAATTCTAAATTAATAACTAAATTAATTATAAATAATTGCCTCTTTATTTACAAAGCACTATCTTTGGATAAACAAATTTTATAACTGGATTCAAAAAGTTCTCCATTCTCTTAAGTAGTTTTCGAGATATAAAGCAAATAAAGAAGTCAAGAAAATGTATTCTGAAAAAGTGATTTCGTAATTTAAAAATATCTTCTACTCTAGTTAATTGGCGCATTAAAGGTCCACAAACCATTAAAATGGGAAGTTATTTATGCAGTCCCCAGTCTCACTACAAGAATCTTTGTAAAATCTCAATTATCAGGTGATACAGCTTTATTGTTTTTACTCGACTGAAACCGGTTTGCCCTTCTTTACATTTGTGTATCACTTGGTTAAATTAGGCGATATATAATATAAATTCGACAATTGGATAAATGATACTATAGAATTTAGAATATTTATTATATCAGGTATTATATTAGTAGATTATAGTAATTCGACCGAATTATTAGACACACTGTAGTGTTTTAATAATGACACATTTTGCACGAGTTTATACGCAATACTTTTATATCTAAACATACATGTAATGGGTTTTTATTCGGAAGGTTTTTCATATACATTTTATTTGTATTTATTTTTAACGTTTTGCATTACAATGTTAACCAACTGATACATGAACGTAAACAAGTGCAAACCGGTTTCAGTCACGTCAAAACAATAAAGCTGTCTCCTGATAATTAATATTTTAGTGTTTCCCTGTATAACCATGTATATCATCTGTTTCTTTTAGATGTTGCAATGACAATTAAAGATATTTTGCTCACCCCACCTATATCTGGATCAAATTTTAACTTTTTAATTGACTCTAATAGAACTACCTGTATTCAAAGCAATTCTACAACTATAGCTGTTTGGGAAATTCTCATTGAAAAGATTTCACCTATAAAAATGATAAAAGTGGATTTATTAAGTAAGTTAGACCAATAAATTATAGAATTAAAACTAAAATATCTATTAAAAAATATTTATTATTTTTTAAGCTGATTCACCCTTGAATGTTGATATTTTGGTAATTGGAAAGAATAAAACATCTTTATGTGGAAGAGCTGAGAGTTATTTAGGTAAGTTTTTCATTTTTTTTTTTTTGTAACTCTTTCAGATTGTATAACATTTGAAATGTTTTAAATTTTATTTTGAATTTCGTTTTAAGCTTGAATTATACTATTAACTTTTTGGAAATCTAATTTCTATGTTTATAAATGTTTTGTTCATCAATATTCGAAGATAAGGAATTTCTTTATTAGATTTGAGAATATCCCATCTGTTTTAAAACAAAGTTCAAATTTACAATTATAAATCCTTTCCAATTGCAACTAAATTGTATTTTGGTTTTACTCATATCTGTATTTGAAACAAATAGTTGACAATTCTGTATTTGAAGGAAAGGAAAGATTTAATTATAAAATCTCATGTTCAGTAATTACTAATTGAAAACATTGTTCAATTGACGTTGAATTTAATTTATTTTTTCCTATTTTTATCTTACTTAGAGGCATTTATTTCATTTGAGTTCTAGCAAATAACTTCATTAAATTATATCTAAGGATATATCTTTCCTATTTAAAATGATCTGTTGTTTTTTTGTGTATTGGTGGTATTTTTTCCTAATATTAGAAAAATATCTTAAAACCACTTAAATTCCTATTTCATGAAGGGGAATTTTCCATTGAATTTTTTTCTTGGGCTTCTATTTTTTGTATTTAGGTAGAGTTGGCACAGTACAACACGTTACTTGTAGTTCCGGTTCAACAAGGTGCCTAAAAACAAGAAACTATTTACTATGTTCCTTTTAAAAAATAAACTAAATGTGTTCTACTTTTTCAATATCGTCAACAGAGCTTGACTAAGGCAGATGGATACGTAGCCCCGGGCCTCCACATCTGAGGAAGACCCCGAAATCGAACAGAAAGTTTATTTTACCTTTAATAAACTTTTTATAAACAAAATATCAGTACAGTGTAAAATCCATTTTATGTTAGCTTCTTCATTAATTTATCATATGAGCACAAAAAATCTATATTTCGTAAATCCATGGCTTTATAGGGCGAAACTTCGCTAAATTCTCGCAATTACTATGGACAAATTTGGCCAAACAAAAGTCTGTATTTATACATATCTCAATATGCTATATGTGTACAAAAATACGGGCTTCTGATTGGCTTAATTGAGCCATCGTAATTACGAAAATTTGGATGAATGAATTTTCGCAGCTAGATGACAAAAATAACAATCAGTTATCCCATTGATGACCGTTTTATACTTCTTTAATTCAGTTAATTTGGAAAATAATAAATTTTCGTCGAATTTTGGCTCTTTAGATGTGCTTTATCTTTTTTGTGATGGACATTGTTAGAAAATCAATAAAATGGACAGAACGATATTTCGTCTGACTGGGGGGGGGGGGGACTGTATAGCTATTTCAGGTTCTAGTCAATTTTCTTATTTCATAGTCAATTTTCTTAGTCAATTAATTCATAATTAATTTCATAATTAATTTTGAATTATTTCAATTCATAATTAATTTCATAATTAATTTTCTTATTAATTTTCTTAAGTTCGGTTCTGCATTACTGAAGTAGTGAAACAGAGGGGGACCCCTACGAAAGTTTTGCCCCGGGCCCCAATTAGACTAAGTCGGGCCCTGATCGTTGATAATTCTTTATGGACTACAAGAAGAAGGTGACAATGATAGAAGGGATGACAAACAAATCTCCACCAAAAAAACGACAGAAAAAAAGAAAAAAAATCATCAAGGAATTCGATCAGACAATTTCCATATTTAAAAAATTTTTTAAACAATATTATCTCACTCATTTAATTACTGAAATAGTATTTTCTTTCCTGCATTGAATAAGTTATATATCGAAATAAAAAATAGACGTAAAAAATTTTATGAACTATTATATTGAAAATAATATTTTAAGCCTGCAGTCCACAATAAAATGGTTTTATAGTTCTTATGACTTATAAATTGTTTGTAAATGAATTGAAACCCCTAATAAAAAGAGTAAAAAAATCAATTGTAAACATAGTCCTGTATATAGTTTTTAGTCTTATAATTGTCTAAATAAAGAAACATCTACGTGCAGATGTTTGGCTTATTACGTCACAAACTAGTTACGAATAAAAGGATTCAAAAGTCACTCCTCTGATCTGAGATTTAAATAATGGTAGAAAAACAAAATATTTTATTTTTTAAAGTCAATTTTCGTTACATTTAATTAGCATATGATACACTATTTTTACCATTCCTATTGCAGAATACTTTTAGATTGTATTTTTTTTATATATATTGATCATAAAAAAACCCACAAATATTTATATCCCATCATGTTCATACGTTACTTGAATCGAGTTTTTTTAAATCTTTTTCATAAATGTCATTAAGAGCTCTTAAAAATCGGACAAATCAGGCAAGGTTGGATACTTAACATTATTGATTTTATCAAATTTTCAGGATATGTTCTTTACGTAAAATATGTTTTTTAATTTTTGTGAAGAAATTTTCTTGAGTTTTTTTTTTGGGGGGAGGGGGGGAGAAAACTGATGCTCCTCTAAAATTTTATAAGAACACATTTATTTATATGTGATGCAGATTTTTGTAAAGTGCGTGAACCCCGATCCTTATTTTGTGTTTCACTACTTACCCACGAATTATTAAGAATGCATTGAAATAAGGCTATTTTCCTACAGTCAAAATCTACTTGGAGAAAAGTTGAATCTATCAAAAATCACCAAGTATGAAATTTGATGCAAAGAAGCCTTGAGTAAATGAATACCCAATTTGAAGTTAACACCAATCTCTATCCAGAATTTACTGAAGGGAGACAATTTAGGCAATTCTGATGTAAAAACCTCCCTCCAAATCGATAGTTCACACATATTTATGCATTTGATATCCAGGCAAGAGTGGTTAAAATGCATTTTTTAAGCAAATGATAAAAACACTTTTAACAGTTTAAAGTTAGGAACAGAAAAGTACATAACTGTATTTTACTATTATAATACAATTACATACTTTTTATACACGCATTTCTTATTACTTTTAAACTCCTGTTGGTTGATTGAAAAATACATAAGAATCAATACTTTACTTACCTGGATAGCAATATCAGATACAAAAATAGGTATGTCAGAATTCACTCTGTTTCTAGATAAAACAACTTCTTGACTATTCATTTTATTGTCTTAGAATCAATCCATCACTTACTTCGATAACGAAGAACCGTTTGCACCCTTAATAAATTCTAAATAAAAAATCTAGCTTATTTCGGAGGGAAGTGTTCATTTTTAAAATCCTTTTACCTTAATTGTTTTTGTATTCAGATATGGTCTCAAATTTTAGGGATATTTTAAATCAGTAACCATAGATCTGTAAATTTATTTTGTTTCAGCCATACATACCAAAGTCAAAACTTTTGATGGTTTTCCATTGATGGACTAACATAATCTTGATGGTAACCATCAATAATTACATCATGAACCGTTATATGTTTGATGGTAACCACGATAAGTAGCCATCACCTCGGACTAATTTATGATGGTCTAACATAAGAATAGCAACTTGTTTTGATGGTTTGTTCATGTTGAACCATCATGAATTTCCATGATAGTATCTCAGAAATCAAATGTTGGAACGATTATGAACAACCACCATCCTAATGTAGGATTTGATTTATGATAGTCAAATATATTCCTGAAAACTAACAAGAATTCCCTTTTATGGAAATGTATAGATGGAACCATCACGGATCATTATGAAAATCAAACTTCTCTTGATGGTTAACCATCATAGTATTAAAGTAGCATCATGGAATGCTTTTTCAGCAAATTTCGTCTATTTTTGATGATTTTGAAAGTAGTGTAAAATTTTAGTTTCTTGCTACTTTAAGATCAATTTTAAGAAAACACCATGTACACAACACTTATGTTGATTCATTTTAGGTTGTTTGCGTTGATTAATGTGTACTCACAGAAACCTACCCTGTTGGCAGAAGTAGATTTTGACTGTGTAAGTAAAAAAAATAAAATAGTCAAATAAATAAATGAATCGCATCTCAAAGATTTCTGAGCGACTTACGACCTCAGATGCAAGGTTTTTTTAAAATTTTTATAACCGTTGTTGAACAGCCGACCTATTTTTTTGGGTTTACGACTTCTAATGTTCAACTACGTAGTCTTGCAATTTTTAATTCAATCCAGAAAGTAAGGAGACTCGTGGATCAGTACCCCAAGAGGTATGATTTGTTATGGGAACATAGAAGACTTTGTGACTCAGCAGATTTAACGTGGCACCATTTCAAGTATCAAAAACTTTCTGACTTTAAATAAATAAAACATAAAAAAAACTTTAAAAAAACTGATTCCTAAAACGAATGGACAGAAAAAATATTATTTTTTTATTGACAAAAATAAATCTTATTCAATATCGAAATGAGCTATAGGTGGCATAGAGCAGAACTCTTTACCTATGGCAGCACTTCACAATTAGCGTGTGGAGATTCATAAGAGAAAGAAGTAATTTAAAATAGATTAGATACTTTAAAGTTAGAAAACTTTGTGGAACTGAAAACTACATTGAACATAGTTCTAAAAGAAAGAAGAAATTTAAAAAAATGTTTGTGAGAATATAAAATACGAAAAATATTAAGAAAAGGAGAAAGTCATGTAACCGGTTTTCTCCCCAGATCGCGAATATTGGTCTCAGAAGGATAGTATAGACTAAAACATCTAAAAAGATGACTTTATTACAGGCTCTGGATCTTCCTTAATTGTGGTGTGTCCATCAGGATTAGAAGGAAATTCTATTCGAATGACACAAAGATCTTATCCAGAGATGATTTTTAAACTTTGTGAAATTAGTGTGTTTTCTTCATATGGAGTTGCAGGTGAGTCATCACATTCTTACAAATTTCTCACAAGAAGTTGTTTAATTGTTATTTTACCATATTCAACATTTACATAACCAAAAAAAGATGGCATTCAAATTGTTAATTGTGAAAAAATCGCTTAATAACTGTTTCAATCTAATATGGATAAATAACACGAATTTCTTCCAGGCCTACTAAAACTAAACTAAACTCAGTGGCGCGACAGCCCATAGAGGGCCAAGGCCTACTGCGCCCATCTCAGTTTTCTCGACCTTGGGCTCTGGTGTGCAGGAGCAGATGTTCCGGTCAGGTGGTCAGCCGAACGCGGAACCCCCAGTGTTTAGTTCCCAAGCATGCTTGGTACTCATTTATCGACCCACTGAAGGGATGAAAGGCTGAGTCAACCTTGCCCGGCCCCAGGATCGAACCAGGGACCTGTGGCACGACAGCGCGAAGCGCTACCGCTCAGCCACCGGGCCTACTAGGCTCACCATATGAAGCCACTTATTTCCTCTCAACATATTATAAAGCTAGTAACATACCATAAAGCTGAGAGAATTAATCTCACGAATTAGCTGAACTGGGATCCCTGCATTGACACTACAATATTTCTTCCATTACTTCATTCATTATGAGTATCCTGTAATTCCTAGTTGATGACCCTGGATTATTAGAACTCAAAACTTTCATTAGAAAGCTGCTTAACAAAAGGAAGTCTAGTATTTCCATATCACACGATAGATGGCACCTTCAGATTAACTAAATAAGCCGCATTCTACGGTTCACTTGCCAAAACAAAAGTCCATCACATCTTAGCTCCATTATCCATGACCTAATGAAAAGCTTAACTGTTAAATTTTATTTTAAAGGTTTTGAAACCGTACAGTTTTGCATTCACGGATTTTTAACCATACCAGTTGTCAACAAAGTCGTAAAAGTGAATAACTGTAATTTTTAGGGTTATGTGGATGAGCAGACTGGTTATTTTAAAGTAATTTTAAAATAAAATTTACAATTATATACAGTGAGAAAAAAAAGAAGATATTACCCTGAATAACTTTCGTTCTAATGATCGGATTTTCACGTACCAAGTGTCAATCTTAATGGTTTCTTTTTGGTGGCTTCAAATTTGCTAGTTAATTAGTGCTAGCTATTAATTAAGTTACGACACAAAATACACTTTCTCAGAATAAACACATATATTTTTTTAATTTATTTGGATTCCTGACCCTCGAAGTAGGAGGACAAAATTTCGAAAAGATTGGATCATAAATTTGGGATCTAATTTGGCAATAGTCCCAAAAAACAGCCAAGCAATGTCACCGCCGCAAATGAACCCATAGACTACTTGAAAAGAGGAATATTTAATTTTACTCCAAGCAACCGAGTTCAGATTATATTAAAAAGATAGAAATAATGTTCTTTGATTACCTGAAGATGTTTATTTATTAACAGTTGCTAGAAAATATCTCCAAGTTTTGAGGCAATAGACAGTTTTTCTGCTGATTTCTGACCTAAATGATTTTTTTTCTTTTTAGTTTCCTTTTAAAAGAAAACTTTTATCGATTTATAAATTATTTATGATTTTCTAAGCTTGAAGAATTTGAATACATGAACTCCTTACCTGACATTATTTGGGTTTTTATGCTGTTTTTACTTCATTTATAGGTGGATTTCATACTATAATTAAATTTGCGTAACTTATTTTAACTGTATGTAACTGTATGCCTTGATCGAGTCTTCTAGGCAAGAAAGTTTAAAGAAAGAAAAAAAACGAGCCTGAAAAAAATTTAAATTGTTTAGTAATTCACAAGGTTTTATATCGTTTACGATATTTCTGTTTTCTATAATTGAAGGAATAACTGAATGTTAAGTGGCATTTTTAAAAGATGTTATCTTTAAGAATAACATATTGAAATAATATGTTGCGTTATATGATTCGTTCTTTGAAATATCGCTTCATTCTGCCAGATAATTAAGTTACATGGTATTCTTTGGATAAAGATAATTTGCAAAAAGCGACTGATGTTTCGATGCATTCTGAAACTTTCGCAAATTCACTATAAAATTTCGCACATGTTCTTCAATTACGATAAGTTGCATTTATCACCAAATACCGCCACTTTAATTTCTTTGTTTTCTTATATATATCTGATACGATACTCTCTTTTTAAACAGAATTCGTAAGGTTCTTAAAATACTGAAATGGCACAAAAACTTTAAAGATAAAATATTCAATTTTATTAATTTAAAATATCTGGCCCAAAATTTAAAGATAACTTTATAATTACAATATTGATGATACAGTTCTCTTACTAGACCACATGAATCCTGTTAAAATATTAAAATGAATATGTTTATTTTTAGGAGCATAAAATCCTTATCAAAATAATGATCAGGACCCAAATATAAAACAGAATAATTGATGATAAATACTTCACTAGCTTCAAAAAATATGAAGAGGGAAATAAAAGTCGACATGTTTCGAGCCTTCAAATATAAGCACCCATTCTCAAGACGCGTCAGGGATGAATGGTTTGTGACTTTAATTATTGGAAGCTCAAAACTTGTCTGTTTTTATTATACTTTTGGATTCAGTTTCTTGGAATTATTCATTTAGTAACACAGTATATTAAACTACTTCGCGCGATATTAAAATAATTTTTACGCAAGATAAAGGTTCTTTGATTGAAAAAATAATAAGTAGTCATTACTTTCTAAGAAAAGAAATGCAGCTACTGCTATCCTTGCTAAAAAATTTTGAGACCATAAAAAATGTCCGTTTACAATTGAAATGTCAGAATATGAAAATGGAATGTCCCCTAGCACCAGAAATCAAAATTAAATAGGACAGCTATTTCAAACAAGTTAACCGTCCTACTAGAAGTTGTTTAAAATGTATTTTTTATTTATCCATTCAAAAGTTTATTCTACATATATTTTAGGGTATACTTCGATCGAGTTTTACCCTTATTAGCTTAAAATTATTAAATAATTTGCTTAAAATAAATTATTCTAGCTATATGATTTAATGCCTTTATAGTATAATAGTAAACATATCATTAAATAAATGTAATAAGCTAAAATAAATAATAATAGTCTTCAAGGAATACCAAACAGATTATTGTGTAGGAGTAATATCATTCTTATGGCGAAACATTGTTATTCACAGTTTCAGTAAAAAGTATATTCTCGCTGCGTTAAATCAAAATAAGTTCGAAAATTTTATTATATATTTCAAATTAGATGATGATTGACACGGAATCTTTTTACAAATTTCAGTTTTGAGTATTTGCTGTTTAACAAAGTAAGGAATTTTCCTAATAACAAATTATGCTATAATAATATCTTGGCAATTGTGCTAAAGTTGAAAAATAATTTTAACAAAAGTAGATTTTTTCAACATCTTTTTTTAAAAGAGCAGCTTTCTTAAATTTAACTGCGTAATATATAAGTTTGAACGTTAAAATAAAATTGCGGTTCGAATTTGTTCATTTAAAAAAAAAAAAAAAAAAAAAAAAAAAAAAAAAAAAAAACAGTTTTTTGAATTGAACTAATATGTATTTGCTTTTCTCAAACCAAACAAATTAGAAAAGCTTTTTAAATAATGAATAATGTTTGTTCAATCTTAGAGAAAAGGGTGTATAATTTTAACATGTATACCTATACTGATAGAGATTTTAACGATAATATGCTAAGGGATAATTAAGTTTTTCAACTGATTTAGGGAAGTAAATTGGGTCCCGTAGTTTAGTGTTGAGAGCAGACTAAAGTTGGAGCCCGGCGAAAATAGCACACAGTTACGTAATTATAAAGTCAGAAACCGTCACAAGTGTGACCATTTCGAAATGTGCCGGAGATATTAATGTGACTTTGATGATGCTATGTCTATCATATAAAAGTCTCCATGACTTCTTATTAAATTCCTACTATTAGTTCTCCCTGTATCTTGTTCAAATTTTCAGTCGTTAATAAAATTCTTTTTATTCATCCACTCAAGGTCAAATACATTTTTTTTAACTTGTAGTAGATGACGCTTGATGTTAATACAGTTTTTTAAATATTAAATCATTAATTAAATAGGTGAAAAACGAAATGGAATTTTCTAATCATCAGTCATTGTTTTCAATTTTACTATAAGCTATTCAGTTTTTCACATATTTTAAAAATAGCATCAGTGCTAATTTCTAACTTATAGCTCTATTTGAACAAAAAAATAGTTTATTGTGGAAATTTAAAAATTTAATTTTTTATATTCGCTGTGTCCGATAAATTTAATAAGGAACGTTACGTGGTAGCACGTGTGGGCCACGTCACCAAATTTATACTTTTATAGTTGTCTGATACCACGCGTCTTTTTTTATCCCCTTCAATTCCTACTGTTAGTTCACATTCTCCCTAAATATATTTATATATCTGGCTCTAATTTTCAATCGCTAATAAAATACTACTTTTTATTCTTCCATTCAAGTTCAAATACATTTTTTTAAACTTGTACTTACTAAAAATGGACGAGTGAAAATAACTCAACTTGAGTGCTATTTAACTCTTTCATCTAGAAAAAAGCGGCCTTCTCTTCTTGAGTTAAAATCACTCAAGTGAAAGAGTTATATGGAAAAAAATTTCACTCAAACTTGAGTTATTTTCACTTGTGTTTGAATGATTTTCAGTATTACTTGAGTGGATCCTTTTCACTCAAACTTGAGTGATTTTAACTCGTGTTTGAGTGATTTACAGTATTACTTGAGTGGATCATTTTCACTCAAACTTGAGTGACTTTAATTCGTATTTGAGTGATTTTCAGTATCACTTGAGTGACTTTAATTCGTATTTGAGTGATTTTCAGTATCACTTGAGTGACTTTAATTCGTATTTGAGTGATTTTCAGTATCACTTGAGTGACTTTAATTCGTATTTGAGTGATTTTCAGTATCACTTGAGTGACTTTAATTCGTATTTGAGTGATTTTCAGTATCACTTGAGTGGATCGTTTTCACTCAAACTTGAGTGATGTTAACTCGAGTTTGAGTGATTTACAGTATTACTTTAGTGGGTCCTTTTAATTTGAATTTGTGTGAATTTCAATCATTTTTTATTCATAATTAGCATCATTTAAGTGAATATATTTTAATCATACTATCATTATTTATTATTTTAACTTGAATGTTATTTAAATCACATTTGAATTAAATTGATCCTTTTCCGACTACTCACTGAATCTTGTAATGCTTATCATAAATAAGATGAAAAGAAAAATATTTTTAGCATGTGCGATAGAAATAATTTATCAGCATTAATTTCTTTTAAATTTCATTCATTGTTTGTCCGGTAATTAATAAGTTTTTTTATTTTAAAACTAAACAGTGACAGTTGATAAAAAAAGTGAAAGCTTAGTAATATATCTGTATTTAACAATATGCTGAACATAATTGCAAGATAATACTCTTTAGAGATCGAAAGCATTGTGACAGACATCAGTACAAAATTTTAAGGATTTTTTTAACTTTTTGCAATGAAACAAATTTGTTATTAACAGTTTATATAATTTTTCATTTTATTTAGGTATTCAAATAGTACACTGGTGTGCAAAACTTAAGCAACAAGTGCGTTTTTTGTCATAACTCTACAAGAAATCATCCGATTGACATGACATTTGAATATGATGTACATTATTTTGTACTTAAACGATCTTAAAAGAATAATGGCGCAAAAATGAATATAAAGCTTAAAGTAGGGTATGGAACAAAAAAAGGCTTTATTTGACATATAGTGGCGTTACACATGATTGCCTGAAGAAGCGTAAGTACAACTGGCAGATGTTCCCTAGTATGGGATATGCCCTCCCCTTACTGTAATTGTTGCTTGGCATCGTCTCTCCATGCTAAGAACCAGATTATCCAGGAGTTCTTGGGGTAAACGTCTCCATTCCTCCTTTAACGCATCTTTCAGTTGATGGGTGTTACCAGGAGGATATTGTCGTGTTACAAGACGTCTCCCTAATGCATCCCACACATGCTCTATGGGATTTAAATCTGGGGAGTAAGCTGGCCAATCCATTCGTGTGATATCTTCACTTTCCAGTAGCTCTTGAACATTAGCAGTACGGTGTGGCCGGGCATTGTCATCCATAAAAATGAAGCCTGGTCCAATGGCTCCACGGAACAGACGCACATGGGGTAGGATTACCTCATTGCAGTAACGGTCTCCAGTTACAGAACCTCGGTCGAAGATCTGAAGGAAGCTCAGTCCGCCCGTTCAACATAATGCCACCCCAGATGACAACTCCAGGACCACCGGAACAATCTCTTTCCGCTATGTTATTGGGATGAAATCGAGCTCCAACCTCTCTCCAGATCAACTGACGTTGAGAATCGCTTGTAGCACTAAAACGACTCTCATCTGTGAAGAGGACGCGACTCCATTGATGAGGTGGCCAGGCTTCGTGTTCTCTGCACCACTCTAAACGGTGCCGCCGATGGCTAACTTTTAAAGGTATGCAGCGTTCAGGACTTCTAGCAAATAAGCCACCTTTGTGGAGGCGTCTGGTCACTGTAAATCTTGATACTTGTCGTCCTGTGGCTGTGCACAGTTGCTGAGACATGGCGCTCGCTGACTGAAAACGGTTTCTTTTCGCCCGAAGGACAATGTAAAGGTCATCTCTTGGTGTTGTTTTCCTTGGACGGCCACCACCAACGTTTCGAACAACTGTACCAGTAGTTTTAAAGGCATTCCAGCGCACGAGAAACAACACTTTTGTTGATCCCGAAATCTTCGGCGACACTGGTCACACTACACCCCTCCTCAAGCTTCCCAATCATTCTTCCTCGTGTAAAGTCGTCTAAATGATTTCTTGAAGACATGTTTCACAAAACAAATCACTTGCACTTGCAGCGAATGTCTTTAACTACGGTGCTCTTTATCCTTTTATCACAGCTTTGACCTGCGCGCTCTGACCCACAAGGTTTACGTATACTTACATCACCTAAGACGTCTTATTTCTAAAATTTGCATACAAATAATCTTTCTACTGAATTACGTGTATATTATACTGCAATTTCATGACTATCTTATACTTTGTTGGGGAGATGTGGCCGAAAAACCACTTGTTGCTTAAGTTTTGCAGACCAGTGTAGTTAAAGTGACTTTATAAGTACGTTAAATCGTACTCAACCATTTCCATACCAGTTTTTGGAAATGTAACTTTGATAATTCTTCTACAAGTACGTTCCATTTTTTTAGGATGGGAATTTTTCAAGTTATTACTTTATTTATAAAAAGTTTGCTAAAATATATTTTGAAAAATATTTTTACATATTGGCAAAAGTGTAACGTCTTTTTAACAGGGTGCCCACTCAATTTCAGAAAAAAATTCCTAACTTTTCCAGGTAAATTACAACTAAAATCGATACCATATTTTATCGATATCATTTAATTTTTAATCAGAAAAGTTTGATTATTTTATTTGTAATGGCAAATATTAGATTTTCTGTGTAAAAAAATATATAATTAAATGAGGATGAAAACATTTCAGTTAAACTGATACGTAAAATTTTTGCAAAAAATAATTGTAAAACATGACTACTTATTATTTAGAAACGTTTAACTGGATTCTCAATAACTGGCTACTGTTACCGTCAATTTTAAGACTGGTTATTTTCCATATATAAAATAGGAAAAATTGTAACTTGCCCTGACTATTCCCTGATTTTTGGAGCTAAAATAAAACTCCCTGAGAATGTCTGGTTTTCCCCGTTTTAGTCGTTCATTTGATTTATTGTAATTTACAAATGAACTGAGCACAATTTAATTGAAAGAGAAAAGGCATAATAGCATGTTTGGAAATTTTTAACATGCTTTTATATAATGTTATATGCATGTGCAACACAACTCTAAAAATCACATTAAGTCATCAATGATAATTATTGAAAACATGTAACTTTCATGTCAGCAAAATTATGCAGGTCTTAGTTTTTAATTCTTTACCACTTTATAAAATGTCTTCTCGAAGTAGAGCAGTCAGCATCCGTGAAAAAAGAACAGCTGCCTGAAAGTTATGATACAACTGCAAAGGGTTAAGACTTTTAACATAAAATTTGAGAATGCATTAGTGAATGAAACAACTAAATTACAGGAAAAAAAGATATTTTATTGTATATGTTTTCTTATACATATATTCCTTATGTGTTCACTCTAGACAGTAGAATATTTAAGTTTCCTATAGTGCTTTTAGAAGCACCTTTTTCAGCTCATAGAGCATAAACTGAAGAAACGAGAAGAACATAGAGCTTGATTTACTGTACATTACATTGAAAACAAAGTGACTCTTAAACAAAAAGTCAATTGCTATAATGGAGCAAGTGACTATATCTACAGTAATCTAATCTAACGTAAGGAAAAACTTCAAGTCCTCTGCTTTTTTCCATTTCACAGATGAGCTGCGCAGTCAGTTTTATTTAGCTCCTCATCAAAATTCACATTTTCCTGAAGAAAAAAAAAACATTTATACATTATGTAGACAATTTTTAAAACATAAATACTAATTGTGGTACATTCTTTTTCTAATAAACAGACAAATTAATGTTTTTCCCCTTTTTTCACAGGTAAAATACAAACTATTTCAGTTACAAATTCGAAATACTTTAAAAATCTTAAAAATTTTTGTAAACTTGAAAATGACTTTTATAGCATATCTTTTATTCAAGAAATAAATTATAAAATTAATTTTATATCATTACTAAAATTCAATTACGAAACAAGACAAAGAGTCAAAAAACTGCATTTTATATACATTACATTATTCACTCCTTTCACTCTAGTATATAAAACACACTATTGTTTATTTAGTTATTTCTGTTTAACTCACTGAAATTATATATATATATATATATATTGTAATATATATTGTATATATATATATATATATATATATATATATATATATATATATATATATATATATATATATATATATATATATTGTAATATATATTGTGTATATATATATATATATACATATATATATATATATATATATATATATATATATATATATATATATATATATATATATATATATATATATATATATATATATATATATATATGTATATATATATATATATATATATATATATATATATATATATATATATATATATTGTATATATATATATGTAATGTTAAAACAATTATATATTAAATATAATCCATAAATAGAGCATTTATCCAACGCGCAAACGTTTAAAAACCTTTCCCACAAGAAAGTAATAATATTGATCTAATTATCTCAAAAAATGTGATGATGTGGCTTTAGCAGCTTGGGAAATTGATCAGTCCCACGCTACTGAGGCCTATTAACATTTAAATATATTGTCCAGAAAGATATAAAAACCCTCTTTCCAAGGTCAAATGTGCTATTCTCTACCTATCCACCAGCATGTAAGGTTGTCATTCTGGGGCTCTGTCCCTTACTTTAATAAAATTATATTATGATTCCTGTATTTTCCTGTATCTTTTTCAAGAAGCACCGGCCACACTACGAACTTACAATGTTTACGCTTTGAAAGCCTAAACATTGTAAGTTCGCCGAGAGAGTTCGCCGGTAGAGAATAGCACATTTGACCTTGGAAAGAGGGTTTTTATATCTTTCTGGACAATATATTTAAATGTTAATAGGTCTCAGTAGCGTGGGACTGATCAATTTCCCAAGCTGCTAAAGCCACATCATCACATTTTTTGAGATAATTAGATCAATATTATTACTTTCTTGTGGGAAAGGTTTTTAAACGTTTGCGCGTTGGATAAATGTGGCCGGTGCTTCTTGAAAAAGATACAGGAAAATACAGGAATCATAATATAATTTTATTAAAGTAAGGGACAGAGCCCCAGAATGACAACCTTACATGCTGGTGGATAGGTAGAGAATAGCACATTTGACCTTGGAAAGAGGGTTTTTATATCTTTCTGGACAATATATTTAAATGTTAATAGGTCTCAGTAGCGTGGGACTGATCAATTTCCCAAGCTGCTAAAGCCACATCATCACATTTTTTGAGATAATTAGATCAATATTATTACTTTCTTGTGGGAAAGGTTTTTAAACGTTTGCGCGTTGGATAAATGCTCTATTTATGGATTATATTTAATATATAATTGTTTTAACATTACATAATATATATATATATATATATATATATATATATATATTGTCTGTCTTATTTTAGCTAAAACTTTTTAAATATTCAATAAAATTTCGAAAATTTTTTGCGAAATATAAGTAATTAAAGTTGTTCTTTGATACAAGGCATGCGCGGAAAAAAATTTGAAAAACAATTTTCTTAATTTTAGAGGGAATTGTCTAAATTTAATCGTCCAATTGTAATAAAATCAACCTCAGCACTGCGTAAATCATCCATGCCATGTAAAAGAAGCGTTAGACAGGTTAGGATTCATATTCTTTTATAACAACAAAACAAAAAGTAAACATTAGAATAACCAAAACAAAAGTGTAGGCAACTCCATCTATTGGCTCAAAACATAAATTTTCTATATCCAGCCCACTGCAATGCATTGGTTTAACGATGCATTCTATTACAAATAACCATACAAATGTTATACACTTACAAAAAAAACAACATTTAATGAATATTTCAAGCAAAGAATAAACAAATTAATCAATCACTTTCTAATAGGTAAAGTCTTTCAATGGGTCTATTTACAACACTGTTTTTTAATTGGATTCCACTTGACCTTATTCTACCATCTCTGCCTGGAAAAATATCTTCTATTCAACCTAACTTCCACATTAATCTTTTAACATTATCTTCGTGTACAAGTACAACATCACCAATTTTAAAACTTGTAATATTTTTGGGCATTTTATGCATCATAGCAGATCTTAATTCTAGCAAATATTCCTTTTGCCAGTGTTCCAAAAATGTTCTATCATCATAGGCCTATGCTTCAATCTTTTTGTTAATTCTGCTTTTGAAGAGTCTAATTTAGAACTGGAGGATGGTAAAACGGTTAATTGATTACCTATCATAAAATGCGAAGGACTTAAAGGATCCGGTTCATTAATATCGTTATACATATAAGTTATTGATCGAGAGTTAATGACAGCTTCAATCTCTATAAGTACAGTAAGTAATTGCTCAAAAGTTAAGAAAGATTTACGTAATATCCGTTTTAATGCAATTTTAACTGATCTTACCAAACACTCCCCAAAACCATCCCACCAAGGAGCACCTTCGACAATAAACTTCCACTCAATTCCTTGCTTTTCTAAGTACTGTAGAAGTTCGTCATTTTACATTTTGAATAAATATATAATTTCACGATCAGCAGCTTTAAAAGTTTCGGCATTATCTGAATATATTATTTTACTAATGCCCCTGCTTCCAAAAAGCCTTCTTAGAGCCTGAATAAAACTTTCAGCTTTTTAACTAGATACTTACTCTAAGTGAACCCCACGAGTTACAGCACATGTAAACAATGCAATGTAACACTTAGAACCATCCCTTAAATAAAGGGGTCCTGCAAAATCGATGCCTGTTATATTAAACGGTGGAGATTTTTCAATTCTCGCAACACGCAGATTACCTGTTACTTGCTTACCAGAAGTAACACTAAATCTTCTACAAATTTTACATCGATATAAAACAGATTTCACGAATTGTCTACCTTTCACTATCCAAAATTTACTTTTTATTAGCAATAAAGTGTAATTCACACCATGCAAAACCCTTTCATGACAATCCTTAATAATTAACAACACAACAGTCAATATTAGGTATTAGGGCACTTTTCACCAACATCTAATGAGGAATTTACTAAACGACTTTTAATTCTCGGAATCTTATTTTCATCAAGTTTGGGATTCAACTGAAATAGTTTAGAATTGGAATCATCTTCTAAATTATTTTTTAAACAATTAATTTCATTCGCATAGTATTTACATTGAACAGTTCTCATCCAATAATTATTTGATTCACTTACTTCAGTACTCGCAATTGTCCCGTTTTGTTTTACACAAGACCTTAAGTTCTTAATGAATCTGAAAATATAGGATGCTACATGCAATAATTTACGCAAGGTACTAAAGTTCTCAACTTTGAGGTATGTGCCTACCTTCGGAGCACTTTTTTTTAAATATATAAAATTTTATTGCAACACTAATTTTTTTTATTGAAATAGGCAATAAAACTATAAATTTAAACATAATTTAACTGAATTTTTTTTTTTCATTTCAAATTATAGGTCCTTTTTAACAAAATTTTAACAAATATTTGCATTTACGCTAGACCTTCTAAAACACAAACTTGAGTAAAATTAGCTTTCTTTTTACACAGAATTATAGGCCCACGAAAATCTGAACAACTTTCTCGTATTGTGTGCCAATTTGTTCTTCAATTATTGCCTGCTCTTGAAATGACGACGAGCATGTCCTTTAAAATAATGTTCATTTTAATATCCGAAGTCTAATCTGAAATGGCTTGTAATTACAGTCCCTATAGTGAACATGGTTTATAGTGAACTCCCGGATATAGTGAGCAAAATACTCTCCCTTGCTTTACTATGCACATATAATGTAATTTTTGGTGAATATAGTGAATCAAAAGATTAGAGTATAATGAACTTTTAGATTATAATGAACTTTTTTGTCTTCGACTGAATTTTTTTCTCTTTTTTTTGGTAATTTAGAAATTTTTGCATAAAATACATATACCGATTTTTAAAACCATCTATTGAGTGGAATGTAGCCATAACTTTTTTTTCTTGCTTATTTCTTCTATCTCAGTTTCCCATCCCTAAATTCGTACGTAAGACGAATAAAAGTTACACATTTTTTGCTACTACATATTCATTTTTAATCAGTTTTGTATTTTTTTTATTGGACATTCATTTAAATAATGTGTAATAAAAGGGAGCAATTAGGAAAATTAGTTGGAATAGTTTGCGGTACGGATATAGCGAACTCCCGGTTATAGTGAACCGAATATGTATGCATGAATATAGTGAATGTCAACTTAAAATATCCATCCCCAAAATAAAGTCAAATTGCATGTTTTCTACTACATAAATATTAGATTTTAAAACAAAATTATCAATGCTTACATCTGCATTAAAATGTTCGAGGAGGGGGGGACAGCGGTTGCAGAATAAGCAAAAAAATAGGTTATAGTCACCTCTTACAGATATACAGCGTGATTTCATACTTGAAATAAGGCAGTTTATCATTTCCTGTGACATTTTCATACCTTCCGACTCCAACGAGTGTTACTCACTATCATAGGTGTGTATTACAATTATTGAATGGTTATTTGTTTTGTATTGTATGAATGTTTATCAAATTTCACTGAAATCGGTTCAGTAGTTTTAGAAATAATCGACTCTTCATTTCTTACCCCAGTGTATTTCACTGTTTTTAAAAATTATACATGGAAGAAAAGTTAAATGGATCTCAATGAATTGTTTTTTCATCATGAAAAGTTATTATATGGAAAAAGGTTACTCTTTTGCAGACGTTTAGTTACCTCGAATCTACAAAATTTTATCAAAGAAATGGTTTTGATATGTAATCGAAAATTAACATTGGACAGGAAGGTTTAATTGTTCTCTCAAGTCTCAATTTTGATGGTTTACGTTGCGATGGTTCAGTGTGATGGTCCAACATCAATTGATGGTTTCATTACGAGTTCATGGTTTTTGATATGCCAACAAACTTCCATTATTACATGATGGAAAATGCTACTTTATTACTATGATGGTTAACCAGCAAGAGAAGTTAGATTCTCATGGACCAACAATCCATCATGATCCGTGAAGGTCCATAATGGTTCCAACTATTGATTTCCATGATGGTTTGATGGGAATTCTAGTCGGTTCTCATTAATATACCATCAAAACAATTTGTTTGCGTTTTTAATGTTGGACCATCATAAATCAGTCCAAATTCCTACATTGGGATGATGGTTGTTGATGATCGTTCCAACATTTGATATCTAAGAAACTGTGATGGAAATTTCTGATGGTTCAACATGAACAAACCATCAAAACAAGTTGCTGTTCTTATGCTAGACCATCGTAAATCAGTCCGAATTCCTACATTGGGGTGATGCTTACTTATGTTGGTTACCATCGAAACTATAATGGTTCATGATGGAATTACTGATAGTTACCATCAAAACTATAATGGTTCATGATGGAATTATTGATAGTTACCATCAAAACCATAATGGTTCATGATGGAATTATTGATGGTTACCATCAAAAAATTTTACTTGGGTTATCAAACCTGTTTTGTTGTTCATGCTATGTGATTTCACAAATTTCGACAGTATTTCGTTTTTCGTCGGTTAAATACTGATTTGTGACCTCCAATTTGTAGCTATCATTTTTGATTCTCAAATTAAGGGCGATCTTTACAGAACACCTTTTATTTTAGCGTGCTTAAAAGCAGATACTCCTTTGAATGCTCGTGGACAGAAACAAGTTGGAACAGAGTCAACAATGTATGTCTTTACTTGCAATCAAGGATATGAATTGATGGGCGAAAAGTCAGTTCACTGTCAATCGAATGGAAGTTGGAGCTCAACCTCTGCAGTTTGCATAAAAAGTAAGTTCAAAACCAGTTAGATTGTCAGAATATACTTTCTAATAATTTTGTTAACTCTTCATAAAACCAAACTAGTTTTGATGTCATTTTTGACTTCATACAGAAAAAAACTGTTTTGTAATGAAATTCAATGCGAGCCAAGAAGGATAATATTTGAGTATACATGTTGTCGAGGATTAGCTTCAAAGTAATCTACATTTAAAGCTTTTATTGAGGAAATACTACAAGACAAAAACAATTATAACATCTTCCGGAGCTCTCTCCCCGTCTCGTGTGTGAAGGCTTTACTACAGATGGCGCTGCACGCAACATAAATCATTTGTAGTTAAATGGGAAATTCTTCAGAAACATTATGATAAAGTGTCATGTTAATTTGAGCAAACAAATGTTGGATGTCCTTTTAAATATTGGCAAAAAATATTTTTTTAGTGACTATTTAAAATAGTTTAAGAAATGTTCAGAAAATATTGCATATTTTATTAAAGTTTCTTGATTTTTTAAAAATTACATTAAGAAAATTTGTTTATAAATTTAACTAACTTATTATGCATAGATGTTTTATGTGATCTATAAATAAAATTGAAATGTTTTGTGCCTAGGTGCAGAAGTAAACTAGAAGCAAACATAAACTTATTTTAAGAGACATTCCGTTTACATTAATTGCTTCAAAATGTAAAGACAGTCTTGACATACACTTCTGACAAAACTTAAAGAAAATTGTATCACAATATTTGAGTATACTTGGTGGTGTGTGAATACAGCCCCTGTGGGTTTATTGCCTCACTGGGTAACGACATCTTCCTAGATGAAGTTCCTACTGTTAAATAAGAATCTCTAAATTAAGGATTTTTCTGTGGTGTAAGCAGATTATCTCTAGAACTACGAGACCAATTTTAATGAAATTTGATCTGTGCATACATTCATACAATATAAAGCAAATCAAAATTGTAATACACACGCATGATCGTGTGTAACACTCGTTGGAGTCGGAAGGTAAGAAACAGCGGTTGCAGAATAAAAAATAAAAAAGGATTAATAGGAGCTACGGTCCCCTCTTGCAGATATACAGCCTTGCAACGTGATTTCATACTTGAAATAAGGCAGTTTATCATTTCCTGTGGCAATTTCATACTTTCCGACTCCAACGAGTGTTACACACGTTGGAGTCGGAAAGTATGAAGAAGAAATTGCCACAGGAAATGATAAACTGCCTTATTTCAAGTATGAAATCACGTTGCAAGGCTGTATATCTGCAAGAGGGGACCGTAGCTCCTATTAATCCTTTTTTATTTTTTATTCTGCAACCGCTGTTTCTTACCTTCCGACTCCAACGAGTGTTATACCACGATTATGCGTGTGTATTACAATTGTTGAATGGTTATTTGTTTTGTATTGTATCCATGTATGTACAGTCCGCAAAAAAAAAAAGATATCACCCTGAATAACTTTCGTTCTAATGATCGGATTTTCACGAACTAAGTGTCAATCTTAATGGTTCCGGGGGGTGACCTCAAATATGCTAATTAATTAGTGCTAACTATTAATTAAGTTACGAAATCAGACACAAAAACGTACTTTCTCTGAATAAACATGTATTTTTTTTTTTTACAAATTTGGAATGCAGACACTTGAATTAGGGGGGGTAGAAAAAATTTTGAAAAAATTGCGTCTTAAATTGGGTCACAATAAAGGTTTATATATTTGGCGATAGTCCAGAAAACCGCCAGCGCAAATTAATATTTTTAGGTAACCCATTGACTAATTCAAAAGCAGAAGACTTAATTTCACTAGGTTGCTAAGCTACCAATTTCTGACTGTAAAAAAAATTTAAATAATGCTCTGTGATTGCTTGGAGAGGTTTAATAAAAATATCTCAAAGTTAATAGAAAATATCTCAAAGTTTCTAGGATATAGACAATTTTTAAGCTAATTTCTGTCCAAAAATCAATTTTTTTTTATTTTAATCTCCTTTGAAAAGAAAATTTGAATAGATTTATAAATTATTTATGATTTTCTAAGTTTTTAGAATTTAAATACATGAACTTTTTATCTGATATTATTTAGATTATGTTGTTTTTGTTATACTTATTCGAGGATTTCATACTAAAATCAAATTAACACAACTTATTATGGCTATATACAAAGTTTTAGGAATTCATTTTTACAGCTTTAATCGAGTGTTCTAGGCAAGAAAGTTTGAAGAAAAAAAAGTGCTTGAAAAATAAAATGTATATTGTATAGTAATTCTAATGCGCATTCACAAAGTTTTCTATAATTTACGATATTTCTTTTTTCTATAACTCAAGGAATTGCTGAATGTTTAGTGGTATTTTAAAAACATTGAAATATGTTATGTTTAAGAATAAGATATTGAAATAATATGTTGCATATTGTAAGATTCATTGTTTAAAAAATCGCTTCATTCTGCTTGATATTTAGGTTACAAGGCTTTCTTTGGATAAAGATGATTAGCAAATACCATCCTCATCTTTTGATACATTCTGAAACCTACATTCACAAATTCACCATAAAATGTCGCACAGCATGTTTTTCAAATACGATTACAGCTACATTTACCACCAAATACTGCTACTATGATTATTTTTGTTTTCTTATATATGTTACCGGCAAAGTATAAAACGGCGGTATTGAATAGAATGCCTAGGCATTCTATACAATGCCGGATACTTTTAGGCAAAGTATGAAATATGAGTGGTATTACATACTTTCCCTAGGCATTCTATAGAATGACAAATGTTATTTAGGCCAAATATGAAAAAAACATACTGATGAGGTCATTATGTTAGACAATTAACTAGAACTAGTATGACTAGACCATGGCCAACTAGAAGGGCCAACTTCGATCTGAAGGTACAAAATTTTCCCTGGGTATCTTCTTAATCCATAAATTTTTCACTGTTTCGTCTTTAGGGAATTGAAAAACTGAAACATATTCTCCAGTTTTATCATAATTTGATTTGCACGCAGTAACACAACATCTATCAGGCATTGTAAACGAATTAAAAATTGATAACAACGCCTAACTTTAAACAAATAAGCATGTAACAGATTAATTAGCACTAAACAAGCATGTAAACGATTCAATATAAACAACGCACGCCACTTGGATTTACTAATTCTTTCACTTCGTCTTCGTTTCAGCGACGTTCGCCGGTCGGACGGAATTTGTGACGTCACAAGTAAACATAAGCTAGTTCTCCGGCCTTTCCCCTTCTAGTTGGCCATGACTAGACCTTTGGTAAATGTCCGAAATATATACTAGGTCTAGTTAAGTGCCACAGCCCTGTACACATTTGCCCGGTATACCCTACAATGATGTTTTTTTAAAGTCAAGTGTCACTGCCCGGTATGCATTTGCCCGGTATAAGGTCAAGTGCCATTGCCCGGTATGCATTTGTCTGGTATACCCTACACTGATGTTTCTTCTAATCTATCGTCAGTAAGTATTAAAATATTGAATAAATGTAATTATATCAGCGAATAAATTAATATGAAATCGGATGTAAAAAATATTTCAGACAATCACCAAAGGGACTATGTGACTGTTGACATTCACCAGTGGAAGTCGACATTCTCCAGATTTCGGTCATTCACAGTAACATGCATTTCTCAAAAATAAAATGTCATTCTAAAAAAAGAAAACTGAGAGTTCCATTAAAAAACATTTATTCAAAATGTGTAAAGAAAAAGAAAAAGTTGCGCAAAACATAATTTATACCTGTCTTATTAAGGGAAACAAAATTTTCATATAAAAAATAAGAAAATAACCTAATTGTGATTTTTGAATGACATTTTGACGAATGCATTTTATACTTTGCCGGTTTTCTCATTTGGCATTCTATAGAATGCCTAGGAAATGTGTGAAATATACACCGAAGAGACATTACATTATAGCCACCCTGCTAATAACACGTAGGACCACCTTTAGCCCTCAAAACTGCTGGCACCTGCCGTGGCATTGATTCGACAAGGTGCTGATAGAGTCTGAGGTATCTGGTACCAAGCGCTCACCAACTGGTCCTGCAATTCCCTCACATTGCGAGGGGGTAGCGTGGCAGCATGAACTTGGTTTTCCAAGTAGGACCCCAAATGCTCTATTGGATTAAGGTCAGGTGAATTTGGGTACCAAGATATGACTTGAGAGTCACTGGAATGTTCCTCGAATCAATCCATGACGATTCGACCCTTATGACATGGTGCATTATCCTATTGGTGAACACCATGCCCCGCAGGAAAAACTGTTGCCATGAATGAGTGAACCTGGTCTGCAACTATATTCAAGTAGCTTACAGAAGTCAGGTATTGTTCTATGAGGATTATGGGTCCTAATGTGCCCCATGAAAACATTATTCCTGGGCGAGAAACCATGAAAACCTGAGCGAGCCCATTGTTATAGATGGAGGGTGGTCATAATGTAATGGCTCTTCTGTGTAAATCATTTCATAATTTGTCGGCTAATTTTAGGCAGTATATACAATGCCTAGGCATTCTTCAGAATGCCGGATTTCATACTTTGCCGGTAACATATATATCTGATACGATACTCTCTTTTTAAACAGAGCTCGTAAGGTCCTTAAGATGCTGAAATGGGGGCATGAAAATGTAAAAGATAAAATATTTAATTTCATTAACTCAAAATATCTGGTGTCAAAATTTTAAGTTAAGTATAACTTTTACAATATTGATGCTCTTACGTTTTTAAAGACCACATAAATCTTGTTAAAATATGAAAATGCATATGTTTACTTTAACGAGTGTAAAAACTTTATAAAAATAATGATCAAGACCCAAATGTAAAACAGTATAATTGATGATAAAAACTCAACTGGCTTCAAAAAATATGAAAAGGGAAGTAAAAGTCGACATGTTTCGAGCGTTCAAATATAATCGCCCATTCTCAAAACTTGTCAAGCTTGAATAACTTGTGACTTTCATTATTGGATACAAAACGGAACAGTAGATGAGTCTTTTCCAAATACACTGTTAGAAATTTCTCGGTTAAAAAACAATTAATTTAATTGTTATTTTTCCATATTCAAGCAAAACAGTCAAATAAATAAGATGGTATCGAGGCTATTAACGGTGAGAAAAATCATTTATTAACTGTTAAACAACCAGAATAATGAAGCAACTTAGTTCAGCTAAGTACTGCCGAGATGGCATCTCATGAGCTAGTTGTAAATGGTTTAAAAAATTTTCGTCACGGTTAATTGGATGGACAAACCGGTTATTTTACCATAACTTTAGAATTATAATAGTGTAGTTCATAAAAGCTGTCTTCGACTATGCTGGTAAAATTAACGTTTGGTACTTTGGATAGCTTTATTTCAACGGCAGATTTCCCTTTTTACTTATTTAATGTATTTTTCCTGATCGCTCTTTTGCGAGAAAAAATATTGCGAATCAGCAAGTTGTTCAGAATCATAAGAATTTAGTAATTTTAATTCTCACTACAAAGTTTCTCAAATTTTTTTAATTATCTTTATAATAATTTTTCTTTAAATATTATTCATATTTCCCGATATAACTTAATATTCTATATTTTTGTACTTAAAGTAAAATAGTTGCAAAAAATTTTTTTTTCATTAATAGCTCTTTTGAAACACAAAAATATTTTCATACACAAAAGCAAAGTGTAAAAATTCGTTAGGTAATTGAAAATCTTAAAATATAGGTTTAAGAAAAGAAAAAGCATTTTTGCAATCTAATCTTTTAATATTTAAACAGTTATACCAAAAATACATTATCTAGGCTCATAAAAGATGCAAAAATTTAGAATTATTAATTGATTTTTATAGAGGTGGAAAAATCTCACCAGATTCGTGATTTCTAAAATGGTTTAATTACTCTTAAAATATTTAAGTCATCTGTCCATTCTAAAGCCAAAATAATTCTTTTTGGCACTTAAACTGGCGCTTTTTCATTTTCTTTGTCAAAACTTAGAAAAAGACTGTTAAAAAACATCAAAACATAAAGTGAAAACAGATTTAGGACGAATAAAAAAAAAGGCATTTTTCATATTAATTTTTAAAGAAATATTTTTAAACATTTTTTTCGTGGTTTTACAGATAAACATTTCCACGAAGAAATTCATGATTTTTATGATACGAACAGAAAAAAGTATCTTTTAATACACTGTTTTAAAACAAACCTCAAACGTTTCAAAAAAAGTGAAAACAGTTATATTTGATTAAATTCAAATTGTGATTGTTTTCTTTCTTTTTCTTCAATCGGATATGAAATCTTTGCTCGGCCACCTATGAAGGGATGAAATTCAAAAATAATTTTTACTTAATATGGAATTACATTATCAGTGAACAAGAAAGTTTCTGCTGAAATAATTGGAAAAAAAATCACAAAATGGCATTATCTGAGATCTGATTTAAAGTAACAACACAAACATGCCCAAGATATGGTTTAAAGACTACCTAGAAAACCATGTTTTAAAATATATTCTTCTGATTTAAATTATTATTAAAAATAATATTAAAAAATTTGAGAAATAATTTCGTTACACAATGCAATGTTTTTACTTAAAAATCTATGAAAAGGAATCTGTTTTTGAAATGCCTTTCTTTCTGTATAGAAAATATATGTGAAAGTTTGCCGCATGTTGCCAATGGGATTGTATATAGAACATCTATCAATAGTTCAGCATTGTTAGTTTGCAATGAAGGCTTCAAACCTTTAACAGATGATAAGATATATTGTCTACCTACAGGAAAGTGGTCTTCTAACAGTCTCCATTGTATTCGTAAGTAGGCCTTTTTAGAACATTGTATTAAAGAATGTCTACTTGTGAAAAAATATACACTTTTGTGTAAAAATATTTGTTCAAGATTTTTAAATAAATTTTAATTTGTGCTTCTATATTCTTAATGCTGATGTTGCTAAAAGCTAAAAATTAGTTGGAAAAGAATGATTTAAAATAAATTTGATAAGGTTATACACTCATGGACAAAAAAACTGGCGCAAAAAGAAATAATTGCGAGATTGTAACGAAACTTGCAATGAAGGTACATGTCGGGGAGATAAGCAAATGATTAGAAGAGCAGCGTGATTGCGCAATACGTATAGCCGGTAGAGGGCGTAGAACGTCGTACTCTGTGTAGTATAAAACAGGTAACCAAAGTTTATTTGAGTGTGCTGAATCATTTACAAAGGAAGAGCTGGGGTAGACATGCCATTACGCCGTGTTCGAAGACAATGAGAAGTTGTCGCAGTTTGAGAGGGGGAGAATCATCGGGATGATGGAAGCTTGGTGATCAACTAGGCGAGTAGCTCGTCAATTAGGCCGCTCTGATTGTGTTGTGAGGAGGTGTTTTGACCAATGGACCCGAGAGATGTCATGTACACGAAGACCAGGCTCAGGACGCCCTCGACAGACTAGTCGTCGAGTAGACCGCCACATCGTAAGAAATTCACGCGTACAGCCAAGTGCTTCATCGGCCGCCATCCAGCACGGGTAGCACCTTCTTTAGGGGCCCCTGCGTCTTCTCGAACCATACGAAGGCACCTGGCTGAAGGACAGTTGGTATCGCGGCGCTCATTACGTGTGCTGCCCATGACGCCCACCCATCGACATCTCCGTTTGGAGTTTTGTCGTGCACGAGGAAACTGGACTGCAGCGGAATGGAACCGGGTCGTCTTTAGTGACGAATCCAGATTCAATCTCAGCAGTGATGACAATCGTGTTCGTGTGTGGAGACCCCGTGGTGTACGCCTCAATCCTGCCTTTGCTGTACAGCGACACATCGCCCCCACAGCTGGTGTGATGGTATTGGCTGCCATTGCCTACAATACATGGTCACCCCTAGTATTGTTCCGTGGCACCATGACAGCCCAGCGGTATGTCCATTAAATCCTGCAACCGCATGTGTCTCCACTCATGCAACAGCTCCCAGGAGCCATTTTTCAACAAGACAATGCTCGGCCTCATACGGCAAGGGTGTCACAAGACTGTCCCCGTACTGTTACAACCCTTCCTTGGCCTGCCCGATCCCCAGATTTGTCTCCAATCGAGCATATCTGGGATCATTTGGAACGGCGAGTTGGGCATCTCACGAGTTTGAACGAACTAGAGGCAAGGTTGTAGCAAATATGGGACGAAATGTCTCAAGACGTCATACAGAACTTGTATGCCTCAATGCCCGATCGTAACGCATCGTGCATTCGCGCTAGAGGGGGTCCAACGGGGTATTAACTCCTCCGTTCTTTTGCCTTTTTCTCTGAAATAAATTATCCCTCTTCTTTGATTTTCTAATCATTTACTTATATCAAAGTAGTCATTACGTATGTAAAATTTCGTTTCATTTTGATGACTCCTTCTTGGTGGGCTAATTATTTGTCCATGAATGTATTTAAATTTTCCTAAACTCTACATTTCTTTTATTTACATACTGTTATTAATGCCGTATTTTAGGGAATCATTTAGTGGATACTTTAGATAACGATTTTTTTGGTTTCAAAGAGAAATTTGATTTTAATTTCCGTCAACAAGCTTTATCACAAAGTCCAAAAAGTTTTATAAATGATTTACAAATAAACCTTGCAAGCTTAAATTTAACAATGTTTAAATTAAACCTGCATAAACAACCTTTAATATCTCCTTTCACAAAACAAGGCTTTTGAAATCGAGGATGAATGATCAGCACATCAAGAGCTCTCTCAAACTAAGGATCTTCTAAAGGATAATTTCCTGACCATCACGGAACCTTTATATAAACTCATGTTTGTGAAAATTGCAACACCATGAAGGACTTATGCGAGATAGCTGAAATTTTCAGGAAATGCAAAGTGGAGCATGTTATGCAAATGATTAGAATTTCAGACCCGCAGCACATGCGCATGCTGAGCAGCGCCCTCTGAACGGCTGACGGATCCGAATAAATAGACGGCTGTAGCGACGCGTGTATGGTTATCGGTGGTAATCTGCTTGTGGTAAACGTTAGCTTAGTCGTTACTTATGCCTCTTCGATGAAAGAGAGCGAGTTTTCAGCAACTTACGGACTTTGAACGGGGGAGAACCATCGGCCTTCGGGAAGCTGGATTATCTTATGGTGCAGATGCCGCTCGTGTGCAGCGTAACAGCAGCACAATGGTGCGTGTTTGGAAGCAGTGGACGAACGAGTGTCAAGCAACTTGGAAATCCGGGAGTGGACCCCGAAATATCACGTCAGCTCGCGACTGTAGACACCTGGTCCGAATGGCGCTGACTGACCGTACGGCCCCCACTAGACAACTGGCAGCACGGTGGTCAGTAGCTACAGGTGTTTCATTGTGTGCTTCATCAATTCGTAGACGTCTGCTGCAGCGTGGACTGCGCGCAAGGGACTCCTTTATACAGGATCCCCCTCACGCCAAAGCATCGCCGCCTGCGGCTGCAATGGGCCAACCAGCATAGGGACTGGCGTGCTGATTGGCAGCGTGTTGTGATTTCTGACGAATCCCTCTTTAATTTGTAGTACCAAGATGGCCACATTCGTGTCAGACGCTATGCCGGTGAATGCCACCTTCCGGAGTGAGTTATCAAACTCCACAGTGGACGAACACCCGGAGTTATGGTCTGGGGTGCCATAGCATGTCATGGACGATCTCAATTGCTACGAATTGTGGGTAATCTGAACAGCAACCGGTACATCAGTGAAGCTCTACAGCCCCAAGCTGTTCCCTTCCTTTAAGCCTTGCCAGGTGCTGTATTCCAACAGGACAATGCCCGCCCTCATATTGCTAGGATTGTTCTATCCTTCCTTGCATCGCGACAGGTACAACTTCTTCCTTGGCCGGCGTATTCCCCGGATATGTCGCCGATTGAACATGTGTGGGATTTCGTTGGTCGGCGTCTTGCTCGTAATCCTCGTCCTGTTGCTTCTACAGACGAACTTTGGGTACGCATACAAACAGTATGGAATTCTCTTCCTCAAACAGACATTCAAAGTTTGCTTGACTCCATGCCACGTCGCGTAGCAGCACTTATTGCGGAGCCCGGTGGCTACACAAAATACTCATTTCGCTCTCTTGTTATTGTTTGTTTGCTTTGAAACTTTAATCATTTTTTTGTACTACTACTAGTCAACTGTGTATTAAATTTCATTTAATTATGACGATTCCTTCATGGTGTTGCAATTTTCACAAACATGAGTTTACGTTTTAAAAGTGAAGGTTGGCTTGATAATCTCAACACAAACAAAATGCCCTAAGTCTAGACAAAGCTAGAATGAAAAAAGGTTTAGAGTAAAAGCTAAAAAATAAACTTCTTTTCTGAAGTTTTTTGCTTCAATGTTTAAGGAAACAAGCTTGGCATACTAATATTTCACTTAAATTCAAAAAAGTATTAATTTATCAACCTTTCTTTGCCAACCAAATGAAAATTAAACGTTTGCCGTAAACTTGCTCTGGAATGATTCTCAAATAACGAAGTTTATGAATTCGAGATTTACTCCCTGGATTTTTTTCTCCATACTTTTCACTAACTTCAATTTTTATTGCACTTTGGAAACATTTTAAGTTACGCACTTTTAAAAACGTTTATTCATTTAATCAACGCCTCAACACTTCTTTCTGTTAAAATATCAAATACGCTTTCAAATCTTGTCAATTTTAACTTCTGTCAGCTATTGTTTAACGTTTTTTTTCTATAAAAAGTATTGCAGCGCTTTCAAAACTTTTTTCCAATGTCTTTGCGTGATTTTTTTTTCACCACACGAAAAAAAAAACTTAAATTAAAGTGAGTTCGTTAAAGTTTTGGCTTTGACACATAGTGTTAAGTGAGATGTTGCTAGAACAGTTTACCTAATTATATATAAATTATATATAAAATTATATATAAAACTATATATAAAAAGTTATATATATATATAATTTTTTCACGTTTATTATTAAAAAAATGACTGAAAATTAGAAGTGGTGTTTTATTTATTACGGGTTTTGAGGACTCTATTTTAATGAATTGTTTCAATATAGTCAAATTGGCATACTGGAAACAAACTAAACTAAAAACTAAACTGTAACTGAAACTGAAAACACATTTTTTTAATTCAAAAAAATAGTTTATTTAATTATAAAATTTATAATGTATGGGGTTGATTTTATTGGACAAAGAATACCTTAATATCAAGCGTAATTCTGAAAGTATTTCCTTTAACAAAAAAATTTGACTTTCCTATGCTTTTTTAGAAAATTCTAAGAAATTTTTTAAATTATCATAAGTTTAAGCAAACACGGTTTTCTTCGTTGGTCATATGTTGTAGAAAAATTCGAGTTAACGATAGTTAACCAAAATGCGATTTATCCATAACTTATACGAAAAGCTTTAGTTGGCGTTTTGGGGGAAATAGAAGGTTAAAAAAAAAGCTTCGATGTATCTTTCTGCCTTTTTGTGGTGGGTGGATTACTAAAATTTTTGATGCGTTAAATGAGCTTATATTTTTTTTAACTCTGGGCTGAAGACACTTTAAGGTTGAAAAATAACAAGAAAATTGCCTTTGTTTTGATACTTTTTTTATTTATGGTTAGGAAATTTGTATGTATGGAAAATATGAGGAAATGTTTTGAATTACTTATTTTTTTAACTTGAAGAATTGAATAAGACGAAAATGTTCTTTTGAATTAAAATTAAACAACGTGTTGTTTTTAAAATTAGAAATAAGTTCTTAAAATTAATTTGTGAGAAAAATCATGTTGAATAACTTTTTCACCGTCTTTATCATAACAAATAACGATAAAACTGTTAGTCATTTAAAACAACTACACGGGTGTAAGAATTTAAGAGATTATCTCTAGAACTACAGGACCGATTTCAATGGTTCATACAATACCATTCAACAACTGTAATACACACTTGTTGGAGTAGGAAGGTGCCTTATTTCAAGTATGAAATCCCGCTGCATATCTGCAAGAGGGGACACTACCCCTATTAACCCTTTTTTTTGTTTTGCTGTTGTTGTTTATTTTGCAACTGCTGTTTCATACCTTCCGACTCCAACCAGTGTTGCGCATGATCATGCGTGTGTATTACAATTGTTGAATAGTTATTTGTTTTGTATTGTATCAATGTATGTACATATCAAATTTCATTAAAATCGGTCCAGTAATTCTAGAAATAATCGCCTGCAAAATCTCTCAATTTCTTACATCAGTGAATGTTAAATCTTTCTCAAATAAGGGAGATTTTAGACAAAATTTAAAGACAACTTTTCAAAAGAAAGAGAGAATTAACAGTTAAATAATATTCTAAATAAAATGTTTTTATATATTAGTTTAATTTTGTTTATTTGAAATTAGCAATAGAATGTAAGAGAAATCCTATTATTCCATTTGGAAGAGGACACCTTATTGATGGAAATTCAGTTTATGGATCCAGACTTCAAATTAAATGCGACCTTGGTTATGCTGCAATTGAATCAGATCTACGGCAATGTCAACAGGATGCTTCTTGGGGAAACTTAGATATATGTCTTGGTAAGTTGCTATCAATTATTGTATTTATGATGCCTAAAACTAATTATGTGGCCTTCTAATGGGATGAACCGGATTCCCAGCGATGGCCAGTCGATACGAATTCCGCACTCGGCACGCACCGACCGCAGTGACGTAAAATATCCTCAGTGGTCTATGGCTCGTAGGATAGAGTCCCCATGCTATCAGGCTAACCATGGGAGATTTTCGTGGTTTTCCTCTACATGTAACGCAAATGTGGGTTAGTTCCATCAAAAAGTCCTCCACGAAGACAAATTTCTCCCAATAGTTGAACCAGGAGTTTCCTTGGCTTCACTTGAGTTCAAAATATTCAAGGCTACTGAGATGAACATTAGTAGTCGTAAACTAAAAAATTGGGTTGGACTTCTCAACGGCGGATATAATGTAAAATATAATTATACGCAAGGAGCCGGTGGCTCAGTGGATAGAGTACTTGCCTTCAGATGTGGTGAACCGGGTTTGAATCCCAGCGTTAGCTGGTCTATACGAATTCCTCACCCTGCTTGCACCAACCGCAGTGCTGACGTAAAATATCCTCAGTGGTAGACGGATCATGGGCTAGAGTCCCCTTGCATTCAGGCTAACCATGGGAGGATATCGTGGTTTTTCTCTCCCTGTATCATGAAAACGTCATCCACACAGGCAAATTTCTCCCAATACATGATCCAGGAGTACCCTTGTTTTCCGGATCAAAATTACAAGGCGTTGAACACTAGTAACTCAAAATCGAGTCGGTTGTTCAACGACGGTTATAAGATAAAATACATTTTACTTGAATAATGCAGTTAAACACAGGAAAGCTCAGAAAAGCATGTTATCTTGAAACCTTCTTGTTTAGGAAGTATCTCTAGACCAATTTTAATGAACACGCATTAGAGTCGGAAAGTATGAATAAATCACGGCCTGTAAGAGAGGACCCATTATTAACAATTTTTCTAGAGATTATCTTCATTTCTTACGCTAGATTATTTCGATCTGGTCGCCGAAATTCCACTCATAGGAATATTTTGGAATGGTGATTAATCGACAGAATAGAATACAAATAATGAATATTTATTATTACACTGTAATTATTATTACAAAACGAAATGTATATTATTACAGTTTTATTTTATTAAATTAAAATATTATTTACATAAGACATAAATAAGACCATTTTGAGGTTATTTTTTGTGAATCTTCTTTATTTTATCGCATCATAATTTCTCCCTTTTTATTAATAAAACTTTCGTTGCTCTAGTTTTTCTTTTCTTATTAATAAAAACCTCAATCATCAGAAGATCAAACGTAATAAAGGTTTAGCCATTTAGTTAACATCGTGAATTTGGCTCTATTGGTAAGAAAAGTAATTTTTTAATATATTTATAGAAAACCTTTGCAACAATTTATGTTAATTTACTCGAAAATTTTTCTTTTTAGTCAGTGCCCCTTGCAGGCCTTGGCTGCTTCAATAGCCGATCCATGGCAACTCTCTTCCAATTTCTAATCTTTAGGGTCGTTTAATAGGGCTTCTGGGACCCCTCGGGATTTTCAGCTCAGTCTTAGGATTAGTGCTTATATAGGCCAAATTATTATGTGCACTAAAGATTCTGTGTAAAATCTTAATTATCATGTAATACTTTAATATTTTTACACGATTGAAACCGGTTTACGTTCGTGTATTATTGTAATTGGTTAACATTTCCATGCTAAACGTTAAAGATAAATACAAAAAGGAAGTATATTAAAATCTCTTGAATGAAAAACCATTCCATTTATGCTTAAATATTAAAGTATTGCAAAACTCGTGCAATACTTGTCATTATTAAGGAACTACAGTGAGTTTAATAACTGGGACTGTAAAGCTCGAATATTCATACTTTAATTTTAATATTGGTTCTAATATAATACTCTGGTATCTTAAAATGAAACTTGCCTTTTCAGAATTGAATTGTGGCAAACCATTAAATGAAAATTGTGGACAATGGATACCTTTGAATATTTCTTTTATTTTTGTTCTCATTTGTGATAGTGGATGTCATATTGAAGGTTCTCCTCCAGTTATTCAATGTCTTCCTAATGGAACATGGACTCATACCTTTGCAGTCTGTCGTAACATGAATAGAAGTAACCGATTATTTTTACTTTTTTAACTATGTATGTTGTTGAAAGTAACGTTTAGATCAGATCAGTTAAACGTTTCAGATCTCCTAAGAGGGGTAGGGTGCATCCTGACGACTCGAAATCATATAGCAATGTGGGGTCGGAAATGCTTTCCTGAAGCGGGGATGTACACAGAAGCACCATAAAGAAAAGAGACCGTAAGTGAAAAATCGTTTTAATAATACATTGAAAAAATTATATGGCCTCCTCGGTCACTCGACCTATCATGTCTGGATTTCTGGGGTCATATGAAAACGCTGGTTTATGACACCCCTGCTGACAATGCTGAGGAGCTGGTTGCTAGAATCTCAGTAGCTGCCGGAGAAATTCGAGATATGCCTGGAGTATTGCAGAATGTTCGAATGTCCATGCGCCATAGATGTGAAGTGTACATTGTAGACGGTGGCAGAAACTTCGAACACTTACTTTGACCCATGTACCATATAATTTTTTCAATGTATTATTAAAACGATTTTTCACTTACCGTCTCTTTTCTTTATGGTGCTTCTGTGTACATCACCTCTTCAGGAAAGCATTTCCGACCCCGCATTGCTACATGATTTCGAGTCGTCAGGATGCATCCTACCCCTCTTAGGAGTTCTGAAACATTTAACTGAGACACCCTGTATATACACTTCCATTTATCCATTTTCTCTATTTTGCCTTTTTTTTTCGAGTAATCAAGAACATTTTGGAAATAGCTTCCAAATAGCAAAGTGAATTTTCTATTTAACGAACTTTTCTTTAAGTTCCACTCTCTCTAATATTTCCCACTTACCTAATTATTTCGGAACAATTCAAACTTGTTAACGCATTTTATGGGGGAAATGACCTTGAATTGATTTTCGAAGCCACTTTTAGAGAAAACTGTAAAATCCCTTTTTGTTTGCATTTCATACAGGAATCCTTGCCAAAAATCATTTTACGAGAAAGCATAACAGAAATTTTTAAATGGAGTCTTTGCTGAAGCTTTGATGTTACAGATCGTTCTATTCGTAACAGTTTTGCTAAAGCTGTAGAGAGTTCTTAGTCAGCGCAGAGAAAGTGCGGAAGACGAGGATGCTTTGGAAAAACTTTGTGGGTACAGTTAAGAGAGAACCACAAAATTAATTATGATGTATTGATTCGAAGCTGTAACAACAAAAACATTAACTGAAACGGATATTTTGGACAGTGTGAAAAACAATACAGCAATAATTGTGAGACGGAAATGATGTTAAAATCATTTGAAACAATTTGATAGTAAATAATAATTTATAAGATAAAGGTTGCTATTTAAATTATGTCTAGTGTTTATAAATTTTTTAAATCTGTTTTGCGTTGTTTAAGTTTTTCAACTGATGATTTTCTGTTTAACGATTTTTTTTAATAACGAACTTTTTATCGGAATTTAGAGACTTGCTAAATAAAGGTTCCAACTGTATATAATATTATTGATAAAGAGAACCTCAAAATTAACCTCAACAACAATTATATACTATTGAATGACTAATTTTAGTACTAATATTTGCAATATTTTTCTTTTCCTACAAGAATATAGATTAATAAAATCATATGTTCTTATTAATTCCTTCTTTCTCAGATTTATTCATGTTCTTTTATTTATTAATTTTAATGATTTTGATATTTAGCTAAACAAATATGATACACTCATGGACAAAAAAATTAGTGCACCAAGAAGGAGTCGTCAAAATGAAACGAAATTTTACATACGTAATGACCACTTTAATATAAGTAAATGACTAGAAAATCAAAAAAAAACAATAATCTTTGATTTTCTAATCATTTACTTACATCAAAGTAGTCATTACGTATGTAAAATTTCGTTTCATTTTGACGACTCCTTCTTGGTGCGCTAATTTTTTTGTCCATGAGTGTATTTAGATTACAAATGTGATATTGTAGCGTATCTACCACTACAAAATTACAATTACCGTTCATTAGTATATAAGACATGTTAACTCGATTCTATGATGGGGTACCTTTTCTTAGATGAAGGTTGACAGCGTCGATAACCACTCCCCCCACATTGGTGACCCGGACGTTATGTGAGCACGCCTACCTTGACCGAAACTCTTACTTCGATATGAACACGCCTACCTTGGCAGTAACGCCCACCTCGATGTGAACACGCCTACCTAGACAGTAACGCCTATTTCGATGGAGGTTCGCATGGAACAGTTGACTTGGTACTTGTGACTGCGACATTAACCAACTCCTCGCACTGTTGCTGCTCAGCCTCGCCTCGATCATACCCAACGTCGGCTTGTACACACTCGACTGCTAAAGGCAACACAGGAGCGACCACGACCGTGAACTTAATACAGCTCTCACGATCAGCAAAAAGTTCGGTGATCTTTCCAATTAAAAGAGCATTGATTCGAACTCAGCCAATAAGGTTTATTCCAATATTATTACTAGTCAGATTCATAGGCTTTACGAAAATAATTCAAACTATAAAGAGTTCTTAGAATTTAAAACAGATTTAATTAATAGCCAATTTCCTAGTTCATTTCTTCAATTTCTGCTTTAAAATTATTTTAAACCATTTAGAACGTTAATTTTATTATTATTTTTTTTTTTGCTTTTAGAATTAGCTCTGATTTATTTTTAAGGTAGGAACTAACTATGATAAGCTATTCCTAAAGCCACTGGACCGAGTAGTTTGAATGTATGACCTTTTATACTGGATTAGTTAATTAAATTTCTAGATAAATTGCCACCTTCGTTTTATGAAAGGTGTAACTATACATTACGTTTTAAAAGAATGGTGATTTCGAATGAAATTAGTAAACAAAAGACATGTTCAACACACATTGATATTTGGCACCTTATTTTTATACTTAAGGTAAACTATGAAATTTCAGCTTATTTATAAGAAACGATTATTTTATACGCAACGTAAATGATGACATACTCTGCATTTCCTTATAATTAACATAAGAAATTATCCGTTATTATTTTTTAAAAAAGAAATTTAATCTGAAATAAAAGCGCGCCTGAAAATTTTGTACAAGGCTGCACCATTTTTCCGATTAAGCCTACAACTCGGCGTTTTAGATTATTAAATATGTAAAACATTCAAATTATTAGAAGTATACGCGATTCCTTTTATAATTATTGATAGTTTAAAAAACAATACAGAAAAATATTAAATATCGTTTAAAGTTTGCATTATACACCACTTCTCCTAATAAAAGCACCCTGCTGCGATACAGCTTCATCCGTTTAAAAAGTTTAGTTCACGAACGGATTCAGTTTTTATAGAAGCAGAAGAATATTATGAATAAAATGTGTTCATGATGTTTATCGTTACTTGCAAATAATTTAAAACAGATATTTAATTTTGTCTTTTTCAGTAAATTTGAACAGCCCATTTTTCTCTAATTTTATCACCAAAATTAACTTCTAATGAAATAAATGAACTAATAGGAATAAATTAATAACTCTTTATGAAATCACGTTATCGGTGTATGACGTGCAAT